>NW_020523394.1:652500-817500 GCF_003368295.1 Carassius auratus | reverse complement strand
GTTATACTAGCTTCAGGAGAAAAGTGAGTGGAGCTCGTGGTGCTCCAGATGATGATGGCAAAGCGTAGAGAGCGAGAAAATGAAGTAACGGTGTATTTAGATGTACAGAACAGGCAAAAAGATAACCAAGAAAAGATTCCTGTGAATAATTGCAGTCTTGGTATTGGGTATTGAGGAGCGTGGCATTATGAGATTGAGAATTTAGGAGCAAATTTGTCTGCTTTACTCTTTTTCAGGTTATTTTTAATTTCCATTAAAGAAGTGTCTTGCTATATAGACTCAGAAGCACTTGCAATAAATGTGTTTGCAAGAAGGAGATAATGTATTGATATGTCTGGCTCAATAACCTTTTACAAGGGTTTGCTCTATATGTGTTCTGCCTAGTTAGGGCTTTTAGCCGAGCAGGGTAAATCTTTATTGCTGTGAATCACTTTAGTCGAAAAGTAGGTAGCGAAAACATGGTTTTAAATATGGGTATCAACTGATAAGAATGAAAAACCTTTCAAATAAGAAAATTGTTTACATAATCTTTCATCAAGGTTACACAAATCGGGTCCCAAGGCCATTAATGCATCAATTCTCAGTGGATAAAATGAATTGCACATATTTTCTCACTAAATATTTGCAATATAGCTCCATTTGTAATTACTCAACATTATGGAACAATAATTGGATGTCAATTCATATTAAATGAAATCTGTAGAAAAGAATGCTGAAAAAAAAAGTTTTGGTGTGCACTACCTTTCTCAAAATTGCGGTCAGTTTTTTTTTTTTTTTTTTTTTTTTTTTTATAAAGAAATTCATACTTCTATTGAGCATTGAATTTATCAAAAGTGACAGTAAAGACATTTGTTATGTTACAAAAAAACTTCTATTTCAAGTAATTGCTGTTCTTTTGAACTTTCCATTCATCACAAATCCTAAAAAATGTATCTACGTTTCCACAAAAATATTAAGCACAACAGACAATAATCAGAAAAGTTTCTTGAGCAGCAAATCAGCATATTAGAATGATTTCTGAAGGATTATTTGACACTGAAGACTGGAGGAAAGACTGATGATGGCTTTATCTTCACAGAAATAAGTGACACTTTAAAATATATTCAAATAGGAAATAATTTTAAAGTGTAATATTACACTCCTGAAAAAAATCTTAAGAATGGAGGAAATATTACAAGTATTCACATTGCTTGCTGGTGGATCGTAACCCGGTTGTAAGTACTGCTTCAAAATGCAAAAAGAAGAAACAGAAGCAAAGAGACAAAAAACAGAAATTAGGCAATTTATTGAAAACTGAAACATAATGTTTCTCTCAGTCTTAAGATTTTGTTCAGGGTTTTATCTTAGTGTATTTTGATCAAATAAATGTAATCTGCATAAGAGACTTCTATTAAAAACCGACCCTAAACCTCTGAACAGTAGTGGCGTGTTTATTAAAAAAAGTAACATATACATTTGTATGCGTTCTAGATATGTTCCATTACATTATTCTGCCCAGCCGAACCGGAGGATAATTGTTACATACTAATCTACATCAGGAACTCAGCATGGCGTTTGTCGTGACTGTGATGTAGGCCCTAAAGCACAACTTACAGTATGTCCTGACATCTGATGCATTTGTGTCATTAATATGACAAATGCCATGAAGCCACTGCCCTCTTGGGATTTTTAGCCAGCTGAAGGTTACAGGCGACAGGAAAACAATTACCAGAGCCCACGAGGCAGCGACAGAAAGCCGGTCTCTGAGACCTGCCCCCAACTGAGTCATTGCCTGCCTTTGTGCTCCGTTTGATGTGTACAACAAAAGGAGGTTCAGCTATGTGTCAGAAGACCAGTACCTGAGGCCTATCTGTTACATTTAAGGGGACTTCCTGAAAAGAGCTGCTGCACGTCTAGTTTCTAATCTAGATAAATATACAGAACTGCCCAAAAGGTTCAAAATGTCTTAGATTGGAATCAAGTCACAGCATTTCACCATGAATGGTTAGGCCACATGCATGAAGTATGAGTAAGATATAACCATTTACAGTGGAATAAACGTCTAGCTAATTTTAGTAGCTGGTGTGAAACAACAGAGAAGTGAAACCAAATGACTAGCATGGTTTAGTACAGTTTTTAATGGACCATTGCCTTGTTGTTTCTTATGCGGTATTCTTTCCATCTGTGTTTGGCTAATACAGAGTGTTAACTGGGAGTGCAGTGTAGTGGTAAAACCGGCCGGCTGGATTTTTGTTCGAGAGTTTTAACTGGGTGTGAATCCACATTCGTTTGAAGACAGACACTTCCAGATTTCTGCTAGGCTCGTATTTCACTTTTCGCCGCTCTCAGTTCAACATGAGCTACCGTATTTCTCTTTTAAAGTCTATTTAGAGTTGAAGGATGTTCTCTTCATTTTAGGAAGAAAATTTAAGGTGCTTTCCCATGTAAAACTTATAGTTATGATGGTAGTGTTTTGTGCGTGAGTTTGGAGCGGTTAGCACATATTGCTATATGGTTGCCAGCGCTGTTCTGGTTGATTGCAAGGATGTTGTTAAGAACCTGACCTGGACCAAGTCAAATGATCTCTATAGTTTTTTGTCACACTGTTCATGTAGCACAAACAGTAGAGCATGGCACTAGAAAACCTAAGGTCATGGATCTGATTCCCAGGTAATGCAAGAACTTAAAATAAAGTAAGTTGCTTTAATAAAAGCCTCTGCAAAATGCTTAAATGTTAACAATGTGCTGTAGTTTAAGTCGGCAAGAGGCAAGAGGCAAGGGGAGGTCGGGGGTCTAATTCCATTTCATGCATTTACACTGTTCAAGAGTTGGATTATCATGTTAAACATGGCCAAAGTTTCAGAAAACAATTTGGACGTATGATGTAGTATTTCTGTGAGGCGTAGCTAAAGAGTAGTGTAAGTGCTTGCAACTCCTTAGCCCCGCCCACAGCACCTCTCCAGGAGCTCAGCTGTTTTCGGAGAGAAGTGTAAAGCTGAGATATGAAGGATGCAAACTACTATATAGGTACGGCCTGAGATTGGCCGGATCTGTGTGTTTGCTATGTCCGTTTTAAAAATAACATAACACCTACACTTAACTCTACCCTAAAGTTAACCGATAGTGTTAACAAAAGCAAATGTGCGATAAACATACCACATCTGCTGAAGGATCCATTTTAGCTTTGCTCTACAAGTCTTTCAGCTCTAGTATTATGCGTTTCACAGGACTTGTACCTGAGCACTTTGCATCACAAATGCAGTGCTTTACCAGGTGCGCTACAGAGCAAGTTTACTGGATTAGAAAAGCCATACATATGGAGCTGGCTATGTCAAATGTATTAGTTTGTCAATCATGCACTATGATGATAGTGTTTTGAGGTCATATTATTGTACTGAATTATATTGCATGGATGACATGTTTTATTAATCAGTAATCTGTCCCGTAATCATAATTTATGTGAAAGTAGCAAATGTTTTACTGCTATTAGTGTTTATTTCAGTTCAGTTTGTATAGGTACCTTTTTTTTTTTTTAGCAGAAATGCAATCAGAGTCACATTTTTCCAATGAGCTTGAGTTGTTAAATCAGTAATTCTAAGAGTGAGCAATAGTAGTACGGTTTTGATGCTTGCCCTACCAAATACAACTCTTTTTTTAAATCCAAAACCTAACATGAACACATTTGAGTTTTTTGTCTGTAGAAGTTTACTTTTCTACAAGATTCATCATGTATATCAACCTGTTACTCTCTACCCAGTGGACACATTGTCAGGTGAAGTTAGGCTGGACTGATAGACCACAGGATCTTGTCGATTCAGGATTGCCTGCAGGTAACTCAATGGCATCTGCAGCCAGAAATGGGGGGAGTTCCAGAATCATACAATAATCATAACCATTGGAACACAGCATGTCATGAAAGATGACAAGCAAGAGGTAGCTGTGGACTCGAAATCATCATGACAAACAGCACAACAGCAGTGGAAAACCTGGGCAAAATAGTGAATAAATCAGAAGGCCCTGTCAGAACAGCTCCAGTCTGGATCTCAGTGGTGGTGGACGAAGTGGTTCACAATAGGTCAGTGAGATAATGTTGTGGCAAAGGTCCACAGTCATTAATGGAATACAGAAAAGATGTGCAGGTCAGTCAGTCCATTACATATGGGTTATATCCCAAGTCATGATTTAACACACTCTTTAACGTTTTATGGACAAGACTCTCATATCCCAATGAATATCATTTCTCACACAAAGTGCATTAAAGATGCAACTCTGGTAACATTAGATTATTTATTTTTTCACTGATATTATTGCAATGCATGGTGGGATTGCACTTCAAAGTATTCCCTATGACTATATTTAAAATTGATGAACTGTGGATTTTTCACAGAGCTTGTCGCAGTGTATTCTGGGATTGCTTTATGTGTGAAGGAAGGACACACACAATGTTATGCGGTATCCAAGAAGACAGCATAATTATACACTTCCTACTGTTTGGATCTGCCTTCGCTTCAGGAACAAGTCTGTGATGCCTTAAAACACCGTCAGCTCTAGGTGTTGGAGCAAGGCACTAATTGACAAATGCAGTTAGTATTGATCGAATGGGGAATTGGAGTATAATGCTCAGAAATTCATCCTTCGTTCAGATGGCGTAATTTTTATGGGATTCTAGCAGGCATATATCATGATGCAGATCTGAGACAGCTGTTTGGATTATGTCACTAATATCCCTCCAAGCGCCGCTCCAAAAACTGATCAAGGTCTATTTCGCAGCTGAGACACACTCTGGTTTTGATATTAAATTGTACATTCATATTTTTGCATTAACAAACGCTATTTGCCATTTGAAAGTTACCATCCAACCATCCAACCAAACCCTTAGACAATCTAAATGCACTTGCAACCTAAAGGTGAAGGCTAGAAGACACATAAGCAGCAAGACTGTAGGATGTGCTCTAGTTTTGAACTCATAAAACAAGGTTCTCTGTTAATGGGAAAACCATGTCTTGTGTTTTGATAGCACACTGAAAAGCTGCTTCCCCGGACTTGCTAGGGCACAGACTCGACAGCTCTTTCAAATAAATCTGTTGATGAAAGATGAAAACATGCACATTACATCTCTTATAGTACACACCTTTTGTGTGACCTACACACAGGCGTCACTGTGTTTTATAAAGTGGTGGGAGCAGCCAACAGGGTTAAATGAACTTTACATAACATATTTAGTTAGATAACTTCTTTCGTCTTTCGAGTTTGATCCTGAGATCTTGTAGGTCACTAGATGCACCTTGTGAAAAAATAAGTCATACTTCTAAAAAGAGTACTTATTATGGAAAAACACACTTTAAAAAAGTACTTAAGTGCAAACTTAATGTAATGTTTTCGGAAACTAAAAACATTACTTGTGTAATTACACTGTAACAAGGACACCTTAAAATTAAGGGTAGCTAAAAGTGTACTGAAGTGTTTTATGAAACATAGTCATGAAAGTTTAATCTCTTTAAGTGCACTTAAGTAGCCTTTTATTTCATTAATATCATATTATCTGTAATTATTGTTTGTTTTTGTTTTTTTCTAATTGCCTTCATTCACTATTATTTCATTTTTTGTTAAACCAAACCTCTTTTTAATACATTAAAGCAAAGCTGGAGCAAAAAGTAGTAGGATACTTGTGCCTGACTGAAGTACAACCTCACTGTTTCATTTCAGATCTTAGATTTACCAGTAGCTCATATCATATCTGGCATGGTATCAAATGCGTCATACTTTGTTAAGCCTCGAAACAAATCAATCAACGGTTTCCTTGAGCAAAATATGTCAGTAATGCCAAATGAATAGCATGAATACAGTGACGGAAGAAAACAACTGAGGGCATTTCTGCCTTCATCTGACACACGTGACCCAAGTTACCCTTTAACTCATTGTTAAATGCAGTGACTACAGAAGCTTCTTTCTGTTGCCACAGGAAATTAACACAAGCTTTCTTTACACACAGTAGGTACCTCACACTCTCCTCCCTATGTCTGCTGATCTGTGTGTGTTTGCTTTGCACTCCAGCATTTGAGGAATATGAGTGAGGGAGAAATGCAGAGTAGACAAAGATACACCCACATTTGTGCATTTACACATATACGTGAACTTGTACACACTTGTAGAAAGTCAATAGAATCCTCAGCATTTGTTGTTATCAAGACCTCTAGATTCAAAAGACGTGATAAAGCTTGATTTGACACGTTCATTGTTTACTGATGAAACCCGACAGTGCACACAATGATATTTTTTAATAATACACATAGTCTGCGTTTAGAAATATGCTGAAAAGAAAAAAACCTGCTCTTATTGAGCATTGCACAGGGCCAAGCTACAATAATACAACTTTATTTCGGTCGTACGACTTGACATTTTCTCTAACAAATGTGCATTTATTTATTTTTTTCAAATATAATGGTGTGAGATGTAAAGTATGTTGAAATGCAGAAGCGAACACACTTTCTGCATTCTTTCACAGAATGTGTTGGTGAAGCCACATCACTGCACGGTATCTCAGCACACAGTTGCCATGGCAAAGAAGTCCTATTGGTCTCCAAGGTACCCAAGCCTATTGTCTTTGCTTTCTTTATTTAGATGAAAACATCATTTATTGTAGAGGATACTTTTCTGCTTTGCCATAAAATGGTCAAATTAACGTGTGTGTGTGTGTGTATGTATGTATGTCTAATATCAGACCACATATCTTCATTTACATGATTTTTTTAAAGAAAAATTGAATATAATGTTGTTAGACACTTTATTACATGTTATTTGCAATTGAATTAAAATGTATGCCATTTCTATTGAAATTTGTGTCATATATTCAAACATTGATTTATAATTACACTTTTATAATATATTATTTTACATTTAAAACATATTAGCTTTAAATGTAGCTATGAATAACATTAAAGTTAAAATTATTTTTAGTCAATTATAATCAAGTATTTATATGCGTATATATAGTCTTTCATTTATTTACTTTGTGCAAACTGAATGTTTTCCCATTTAATGAAATGAAAATATATTATAGTTTAAATTAAATGCAATTAACTGACCTTTAGAGTGTTTTTCCTCCCAACTCACTTGTGTTTATATGTAGTTTTATAATTTCCATAGTTATTTCTACTGTGCATTACTTTTAAATGTAACAATGAATAACTCTACAGTTAAAATTCTGATTAAGTGTTTATATACATATATGTCTGTTATCAGATGGTGTGTCTTTAACTTATTTACTCAGAGTTTAAGTATTATCATCTTTACTTTAGCGTACACAGACATATATAAAAAAATATATATGCATACACACACATATATATATATATATAAGCTGTATATATTTCCGGCAGTGATGGTCAACCATCAAGTGGTAGACATGACTGTTAGTAGTAGGTGACAGTTTCCATCATACACAGTGCATAAGTGAAAGCTTATCATCCATTGCTGTGGCCATTTTACTATGCAAAACCCTCCCGTGAGGTTTGCACCTGTGGTCTTCGCGCGGTGGAAAGTATACAGTTTACAGACTGCTGTTTGTTCCACGCCTGTTTTACATACACCGATCATACATCCTGAATTCAGTTCCCTTGATTATGATAACTGTTCTATCAATAACTCATTTATGCACACATAACTGAGCTCTTGTATTAACAGTAACTCATGCGATTTTATCAGAGGTAGCTGTTGTAGATTTAACCAAAAAGCTTTTTAAACACTGAATATGTGACACTGTAATTATCTACATATAAGAAAAAGGAAACATTTCAGCCTGTTGTTAGAAAAAGGCAAAAAGATGCCAATAAAGCAACACGGTTATGAGGCTAACCTCTAACCACACTCATATCCATTTTCCAGCACAGCACAGCTGTCATTTGTCATCTAGCCCACATTTACCAGGGCTCACAAACAAGGACGTGATGTCACTTCCTGTGCTCCGTGATATCACAAACCCAGAAATGGAGAGTCTAATGCTGACGCGTGGAAAGCGGAAACAGCTCTGTCTCACAGACAATGCCGCAACAAGTCAGATCCTAAAAAACAGCCATGTGACTTTGCTTAGAAGCAGACAAACCAAATGAAAAATGCACTTATCTGATGAAAGCTGCTTTTGATTGCTTGCCTCCACTGCTAGTTAATCTTTTTTATGGTGTTGTTTTGTAGTTGTTGTTTTTTTATCTGGAAATAGAGATAGGTCTGTGCATGTCTGACTCAATTTACAGATTTAAAAGATGAAAATAACACCTCCAGTAAAATCATGCCTTTAGTCATAATCTAAAGTACCAGAGTTAAAATGGAATATTCTGTCTCCGCTTACAGACATACTGAACAGAATTTCAGCTCCTATTAATACTTAGCGAAATGTTTGTGTAACTTGTGTTTAAAACAACTCTTTAGTGCAAATAATGTTGTAAATGCTATACCATTAGCTCTGTGATGAAAGGCCAAGGTGACTAATAGTTTGAGAGTATGGAAAATTTGACGTGACAGCGGTGTAATAGTCGTCTGACTGGTTGTGATTGGATTGCAGGACAAGTGTCTGCATGCTCTCTGGTCCTACAAGTCAGCAGGATTGTCTTTCCACACTCCTGAAAGGGCTCATTATTTCAGAGAAGTCCTAATCTGAAGCTCTACAGGTGACAGTAGTATAATCTGCTGTTTAAACACATTACAATGACTGGACATGCACATGAAAAAGTCAAGCATTTACAATAACACGTTTGCTTTTGAGCAGGATTCATATCAATATGTTCCTGACTAGTTGTTTCGCCCCCTAAAGCTCTTTACCGCCAATAAAGCGGCACGGCGTAGGGCAATATCAGTCAATCTCCGTGGTGTGAATATAAACGTCCCCACCAGACCTAGCTATAGCCCCCTCAGAATTAGACCACAAATCCTTGTATAATTCTTGCAGAATAAACGCCCACCAATAATATCCCGCCGGCTCTCGCTCTTTATTGGCATCATATTTCCCCCTCTGATTACACAATAATCTGAGATAGAAGATTTATGATGGCTGGGAATTGGAGCTCAGTTGAGATGGTACTACAAAGTTGTATCTAAAGCCCTGTGTTTTAGTATTCCCTGAAAGCATGCTTGCCGAGTGTTGTTGAGTGATAAAACTTAGATGTGCTGTTGATACAATTGCTTGAATAATCTTCTGACCAGATATCTTAAAAAACATTTAGAATTTGGAACTGACCAATTAGAACATAGAAATATACATTACAAACAGACTTAATATTTTTCAGTTCAGTATTTAGCCACATGTTAGTATCACAATGCTGGTGTTAGATGGTAATACCATGGTACTCCATGATTAACATATTCACGTACCATGGCATTTACTTCAAATGTTCCTATAAAAACAATTAAGTAAAATAAATGTAATTTCATTATAAAACATTTTAAAATTACTTAATATCCCCAATTCTTATCTTCTCTGGACAGCAATGACATGAGATTAAATAGAGAGGAAATTAAGACTTTTGTTTTGTCCTTTTCAGATCTGTCTCCTTTGAAGAGTTCCTTGTAATATCAATGTCTCCTCTAGAGTATCAAAACAGATTTGAATAGTATCTCGCCAAGATACCAAAGACAGAGATTCAAATATGAGCTCAAATGTTTCTAATCAAATTCTCCAAAGTACCAATAATCTGATCTTCGCTGTCCAAATGAATTTTATAGCTCTGCATTCTACTGTAAATCAACAGTTGTCTCATACCCCATTATTTAAATCAAAAACATAACTGAGAACCGAGTAGAGCAGCATATAAGCAATACAGTTTGCCTCTAGGATGGTTTTATCATGGTATATCGTAAAACAATGGTACTTTTTCGTAAGTTTTAATGTCTAAAGTTAATATCCAAATAAAAGTAAATGTAGCTTGAGTCTCTAAAAAAAGCAAGGTCAAAGGCCAGAGGTTATAAGTTGTGAACTCTGTTTGCTGAAAGGATAAGGAATGCCAGAGGACCTTTTAGAGGCCAACTGAGGAATTGGATGCACAGGAAAGAATGAGAGCGAGAGTCAGAGTCAGAGTCAGAGGGAGGTGGGGGAGACTGGAGCCAATCCAGGGGAAATCCAGCTCCACATGGCAGAGCTCAGCCTCAGCTACAGTCAAGCAAACGCACAGGGGATTTCATACAGTACACTGTTCATCAGCATAAAACAGCCGCCTCATAGACCAATAACAAATTAAAGTCCCCTATAAATATGAAACTACTGTAACTATCTCAGCCCATATTAAATCTAAAATGGCTCTAGGAGTAATTTCACTGTATGGGGTTTTGCTGGCTGAATTCGGTAACAGTGTTTAATACAGTTTGTGTGTTATAGCAGTGAGGCAATAGCCTCAAGATTGCAATGGCTGTTTAGAGACTTCTTTAACCAAGGTTATTTTTCATTGACACGTAATATGTTGACATGATGGATACACTGTCACAACGTGTTTATGAGGAGACTCTCAAGTGTAATGGCAGAGTAAACAATATAAGCTGTTTTTGAGGTACCTTATCCCTTTAAGTTTGGACTATTCCAAATGTCACTGTAATAGGAACATAGTACGCCATAAAATATAACAGGCACTGTTGAAAGACCTTTTGAGAAAGAGTTTACCCAAAATCCACAGAAATGTAGTCATTATTCAGTCAAAATCACATCTGATTTTGTTTTAAAGTGAAAATGGCGAGACTTGTCACATGCCAGATTTGCTCCTGTAGCTCAAACACTAAAGTTCATTTGTTTGATTGCATGAACAGTTTGAAAGCTACGGAAGTTGCTTTGGATGAAAGTATCTGCCTAATGGATATATTCTTGGTGCTCCTAAGAGACTGTGGTATGTTGAATTTGAATATAACAGTTATGTTTTGGCCTGCTTTTCACTTTAATCCACTATATTTCTTCAAAAGTGGTGGGATATAGTGATATAGTGCAGGAGTATTATGGACAATTATTATGCTTTGTAAAGATGTTTTTTAATGGGGTGTCAAATCAAGTCACCTTTATTTCTATAGCAATTTACACAATACTGATTGTGTCAAAGCAGCTTTACAGAGATAAACAGGGAAATAGCAGAATCAATATCAAGACAATTCTGATTCTGTGTTATTATTTAGCTCATGTCAGTTCATTGTTGGCTCAGTTCAGATTATTAACAGAGTAAATTTAATCAATTCAACAAGTTCAATTTAGCTATAAGCGGTTGTACAAAAGCCAGCATTGTTGTTATCTAATTTGAGTCAGTTCAGTGTTGATTCAGGTCAGTTCAATACTAGCGATAATGTTACAAGATGCGATTCAGCTCTACAGAAGACAAAAGTGCAACTTAATCCAGTTCAAGTTTTGTTCTCATCCAAAACTCTTAATCAGCATTGTCATATAAATAGATTACTGTTATTTAAGTGTCTTCCAGACCCCAACTAGGCAAACCAGTGTTCAGTTTAGTGATAGTTCTTTTAATATAAACTCTCTCTCTTTTTTCTCCTTGTGGATTGCAATTGCGAGATTTAACTCGCAATTGCAAGTAAAAAAGTCATGATTGTGAGATATGAACCGAAATTACAAATTTATGTCTCGCAATCATTACTTTTTTTACTCGCAGTTGCGAGTTTGTATCACACAATTCTGAGATAAAAGTCATTGCGAGTTATAAAGTCAGATTGTGAGATTTTATATTTATATTTCAGTTTATATTTCACAATTCTGACTTTATAAATAATTGTGAGTTTATATCTCACAAATCTGTGAAAAAAGTCAGAATTGTGAGATAAAATGTTTTCTTTTTTTTTTCAGTGGTAGAAATGGTCTTCCATATGAGGGTGCATAAATGATGAGTGAATTAAGATTTTGTGATAATAACTTTGTTTCAAAGTAGTTTTATTGTAAAGCTCTTTGGATCAACGACGGTTGTGTTAAAGTTGTGCTCAATAAATAAAGTTGACTTGACTTTGTGTGAACTATTCCTTTATAAAAACAAAGGCAGAAGAGTATCTGAAAGAATAATTCAGTATGTACTGATATTAGCCTCAAACATAGTGACAGCAGAGTAACACAGACACCTCAGTCAGGTTCATTACTGCTATCTGCTCAATGCTGCTGCTGGAGGACTCTACATCTGGCTATTTATAGCATGGCTTTTGCTTTCTTCACTCACAGACAATAAGGTCTAATCTGCTCTCTTAAAGGCTCCGCTGACCCAATGGCCTTTATTCATGTATAGACAACAGTTCAAAAGGAAGGGGATAGTAAAAGGGAAGGAGGGATCTGGGGTGTGTGTGGCTTCTCCCAATCAAAGTAAAATACATGGAAATACACTCACTGAATCAGTTTCAGTAAATTTGACCCAACTGCTGCCTTGTGTATAATAAAGTATGTCTATAATTAGCTTGACAATAAAGCTAATCAAATTGTTTTTTGTAGATTTGTAACATTTAAGTCAACATACAAGAGCACTGCTAAGAAAACATATTTGTGTATTTGAACTTTTGACTCAAAGCTATGATCTCAAGTCAACTTCCTCTACACACAATATTTAGCATGACAATTCACATGATTCAACCCACTTCATGATTTCCAGCACATTTCCTGTGATTGTCATGATCGATAAAGCATAAATTGAAAATACTGCATGTGTTGACGCGCACCTATGCAGATAGTTATAGAGTCTTTGGTTCTCTGAGTGATCAGAGAGACTTTACTAACATGCCAAATCTAACCTCAACAAACAAAACTATGACATGTTTTACACTCCCAGTGGTTTAAAACCCACCAAACACCATTGTTTAAACTATTTATTTTAGTCTTTTGAAGCCCCTATATTTAGACACTGTGGCTTCAGAACAGCATGGAAAAGGTGACTGAATTTGTTTTTGCTGCAACATTTCCTGTGTGTCGCGAGGAGAGGAAAACCACATGTGCAGTGACGCTGCAGCTGAGAAGACAGAAAGGGCAAGTCAGAGGCGTGGAAAGCTAGATAGCAGGAAGTAAAAAAAAAAACAAAAAAACAAACTGAACTCTTTTTATCTGGTTTACAAAGAACACTCCCTTTTAAAGTGAGAAGCCAGAACCAAACAGGATAGGGCAGATAATGTTTGAATGGATTCAGAGAGTTACTAAAGATCATCTTTTTACTGAAGAGAAAAGCAAATGTTCACTAATATTGGTTAAATTTATGCTTAAAATTAGAAAATAATTTGCTAATGGATTGAAAAGCATACAGTTAATTCAAGATGAAAATAAGTCAGAATATCATAAGCAATGTTCATTGACAAGTTAATCTTGTTTTTTTGGCAGCAAAAAAAGCCACTATACACAACACAGTTTCATGTCCTCACAGAATGTGACTCTTTCTTTATATGCTTTTATTTGAAACAAGATTTCACCTTTTAAAAAAAACTAAGTTAGCTGACCCTCATTAAACCCCAATGGAAATCTGTGGGGTTTAATGGAATACTGCAGTCCACAAACAGTCAAATTTAACTGAACTTGAGCAGAGTGGGCAAATATTGCAAAGTCAAGATGTGCAAAGTTAGAAGAGACGAATCCCAACAGACTAAAGGCTGTAATTCAACAAAATACTGACACAAGTTTGTGCTACTTTTTCTAAATTAGTTTCTGTTTTTAAATAATTTTTTATTTTATTTTTTATCTTTTTCTGACATGTTGGTGTTATATATTTCACTTGGATGTTATAAGTTGGACTGAGTATATACAGCTGGATAAATCAAAAACTGTGTCCATCTACATTTCAGGCTGCAAAGCAACAAAATGTGATTATTTTAAAGAGGGGTGATTTTTTTTTTTTTTTTTTTTTTTTGCAATTCTCATTATTCATTAACTGTTACCAATGATTTTTTTCCTTAATGAACTCCCAGTTTGCTGCTTATTAACAGTAAGTAAGATAAAAATATGGTTATGTAGGATCAGACAATAATATATGCTTAAGGATTTTTTTTGTTGGTACTACTAAATAGCCAATATGCTAGTAATATGCATATGAACTAGTCCTTAAAATAAAGTATTACAAATTTATTTTTTTTTACTTCAAAATGTAACTTTAATGCGTTACTTGCCATTTCTTCATAATTGTGAAATGTACTGGCATCATTTTTATTTCGATGTAATGTATTTTCTTTGTCCTTTCAGAAATTAGGAAACAAATCAGCTGACTTGATGGCTCTAAGTAGGAAAAAAAGCCAGAGTGAAACTGAAAGAACCGTGTGCGGTTGTGTGTGTGTGTGTGTATTAACTTACTCTATAAGGATATGTTCTAATCAATCAGGAAGTAACAGTGGAGCACATCCTCATAGCTCAGGCCGAGGGAAGAGACTTTCCATCGGCTTGTGTGTCTGCACCAGACATTTTCCACATCTCATTAACCACTGACCTCTTCAGGATATCCTCGTGATGAACCAGGCCTTCTGGAACATTCACAGAGGCTCATCGAGGGCTTTAACAATATCATATTGATTAGCATAGTCACTGTTCTCACCGTCTCATTATGGTGCCTCCAAAAACTATCTGAACACATTAGTCACACTAAAAACCTGTGGGTTTCTATGGGGAGCGAAGTAGAGCTGTTTCCATAAAGAGAACCATCCAAAGAGTGCTGGCAATGTTTGCAAGTCCCATCCTCTCATTCATTTCCTCACTTTGGGGACATTACAGGTTACCTGTTTTTTATTACGGATGCTGTGGTTTTGGTGATTCATCTGCTTCTTTTCTACTAAATGTGTGCCCCGTGGACTCTGTCTGTCCTGGTGGGGACCAGTCGCTCCTCCTCAGCTCAGCATCAGCTGTGACACAGCCAGGTCTCCATATGGCTGGAGGTCGTGAGGCCACCTCGGCTCAGGTGAAGTGCTCCTGCTGCTCTTGGAGCGAGCTGTTCAATATGGCTGCTGTATTTCTGATGACACCTGACCACGGAAGCGATAGTGAGGCAGGAGACAGTGATGCCCAGGGGAACAAGAGCAGCTGGATGGACGTCAGGGCTGTTTACACACACATACACACACACACACACACTGCTGCCAGTTCAGGTCACTACTGCTCAGTGCTGGGTGGAAAACAACGAGAAAAGACATCAAGCTCAAGTCCTGAAAAAAGATTTTTCTCGAGAAACTGTGAGTGTCTGCTTGTGCAAAAAATAAAATAAAATAATAAATAAATGAAAAGAAAAATAACAGTTTTTTTTTTCTGTTACTGTCAAATGCTTTTCTAATATGTTCCTTTAGGGTGTTCATAGGTGGTTTCTTGCTCGACCAAGTCAAAAGGACCAAAAAAAATATTAATATATAAATAAATGTATACTCTAAAGATTGAAAGTTTGGAGTCAGGGATTTTTTAAATTATTTTTTATATTAATATTTAATATTATTATTATTATTTTATTAGTACTTTTATTTATCAAGCATAAAATGTAATTGCATACAAGCATACAATTAAATTGATCAAAAGTTTAATAAAGTCTTTTATTTTGTTTTTGTTTGAACTTTATTTTTATCAGAGAATCCTAAAAGAAATGTATCATGGCTTCCACAAAAACATTAAGCAGCACCCTATGTTTTCAACACTGATAATAATAAGAAATGTTTATTGAGCAGCAAATAAGCATATTAAAATGACTTTTGAAGTTGATTAAATTTTTTTTTAACCTGTTAAACCCATAAGTTACCTTATCTATGGTGAAAAATTATACATTTCTTATAAATTTATTTATAAATAAATTTACTTTAAATATAAGTATACAATTTGTATGACAATTTACAAATAATTATATTTTACAATTTACAATTTAAATCTATATAATATTCAACAAGAATAAAATTCCACATACTCAGACTTGTGCCGTCTCTTCAAGAAAACTGCCTGCATACTTTATTATATATAATAAAAAACATAAGCAACCTCATAATTTAAATAAATAATTAGATATTACATATAACATAGCATGACAGGACATGACATAACATAACAACATAAAACATAACATATAACTTGGTGTATTAACATTTTATAATTTATACAAATATACAACTGTAAGTTGTGAAATTAAGTACTGTGCTTTTAAGATATTATTTATAATATAATTCTGCTGTATTTTTGATCAAATGAGCATAAAAGACTTCTTTGAAAAACATTAACAAATCTTAGCAAACCCAAACGTTTGAATGAGGGCATTATTAATACCTATTCATATTATTCATATTAGCATAAACATGTGGGATGAGTTACTCATCAAAGTGTAATATTTAATACACTTGTTAGTAGTGAATTGGCTTGGTGTATTTGTGATCCACATGACTCAGATGCATTGTTATGTTTTACCTTCACCCTGCTCTTATTTAAAGAAATAAATCACCTCTAAAGATCTTTAAAAGAAGCTCAGAAGTGCTGCAGAATGTATACTTTTTCTTCCTTATTCCTCACAGTTGGACAGACACTTCAAATGACTGCCTTTATGTCATCTCCTCCTGTGATTTAAAAAAAGAAAAAACGCACGCTAACTCGCGTTAGATGCAGCTCCAAAGCGGAGTTTCGATTTTTACATAAGTTCAAGAGATGCAAACAAACATCACCTGACTCACTTTAAAACAAAACACAGAGCGAGAGAGGACTGCGACAAGTAATATTAAAATAAAAGCACCAGGAAACTTGCAGAAAGCGGACAGAGACTGTAGTATGACCCCAGGCGTAATAACACCAAATATGATGAACGCAACCAAATATGTGGTGTATAATGTGTTTTCATAAAGACTTGTTTGGCATGCTGACTGAAAGGGGTTAAGCTTTAACACCTCAACGTCTGACAGGAGCATTAAGAGATCTTAATATCAATTATGAGACGTATTAAGAGAATCAGACATCAGCATGTCGAATGAAAATGTTTCGATATTTTACACTATCACACAGTTGATTTGTAGGTGTTGACCTTTGGGCTGTGAACATAATGTGAGGAGGAGGAATCAGCATACAATGTAATATTTAATTATAAATAAATAAATGTCAAGTGCATATTGCAAAAGTGAGTCATGCAGAAATGGAAGATTTACATACTGCAAAGTACAAAAATGAAAGGCCATGCGTTCTACAGTTTTTGGAGTCGGGGAAAGGTGATGTGGTTGAGGTTCTTGCTAAAAGCAAAACCAGTAAGTGCCTCAGGTTCTTGTTCCACATCAGTTACAAACCTGAGTTTAAAAACACAACTATACGTACCAAACGAGATCTGATCTTGAAAGTTAAAAGGGGAGAAAAAAAATGGTAGAAGCAATGGTGGTGCGTTTTGAACTTAGCTGTGACAGCCGTGAGTTTTGCAGAGAAAGTTGATGATGTGCCTTATTTCTGTCAGAATAAATTTTCCTCCTGGATCCGCACACACACAACTCTCTAAGTAAAACGTCAAGGTGCATCTTTTATGCTTTACTACTGATGTTCCTCACATCTCTGATACTCTATCAGCAGAAAGCTCACAAGAGCTACAGCATATACTGCGAGAATTAAACACATAAATGGATCATTGTCTTTTATCGGTCTACTGATTGATAGGATCTGATAAAAGTCTTTCTTTTGCATAATTTCTCGGGTGAACGTGAAGCGTAAACCAGCAATGGTGGTTGATGTTCTCCATGTCCTTGTTCCTGTTTAAAAACACTGTGCCGAGAACAGCAAAATAAAAGGGAGCATAGCATTTGAAATATTGAAGAAGACAAAAAAAAAAAAAAAAAAAAAACAGTGTTGTCAATAATTGATGCAAAAGGAACTATGTGTTTATGTGTGATTTATGAGCTATGACTAAGGAAAGTACAGATGTGCGAAGCAATGTTGTGGACTTCGGTGTGCTCTAGATGGAATTTCTGACATCTTGTGTACAATACGCGCTAAAACTAAGATGTTTTAAAAATAACAGGAATGTCCAACAGACATTTACATATCAGCGGTAGACGATGTCACTAGCGTTCACTCAGAGTTTAGCCCATGTATACACTGTAGTTTCATAGTCCCACATTGCTCTGAAAAGGTCAACCAGTGAGTCACCGTCCACCAAAAACCCCGCATCTGCAACAATGTGCTGTGTATTTTGGTTTTATGTATACAAACAATTCGCATGTCGCCCACAACGAACAGCTAATCTTGTGTAGTGTAGCTGTCAGTCCATTGGTGCGGCAGGAAAGTGACAAAACACACCCACCCGGGGAAAGTTTGAGTCCTGCTGTAAACTGATCACCTGCACTACTGTGATAGTGAGAGTGTGTGTGGGCTAAATGTGACAGTGAACTACATTCAAAATGCTGACTCCATCTGTATATCTATTGCTGAGTATAAATATAATAAACATACTTCACCTTTTTCTCCTTCAACCACTGTGTGCTTTGGGATATTGTCATGTTGGAAGGTAAACCTTATTCCCATTGACAGCTTTCAGGTATTCCTTAAGAATTTGACATATTTGGCCTCATCCATTTTCCCTTCTATCCTGACAATGCTCCAGTGCCTGCTGCAGAGAAACACCCCCATAACAGGATATTACCACCAAGCATTACTGGAGGAAAGCTGGCAGAGCTCAGTCGTGACTGCAGCTGTGTTCAAATTGCATACTTGCTTACTGTCCAGCACACAGTGTATACTGCCTACTATACACTATATTATTAAATGAATGTAACTTTATTGGGAAAAAAACCCTCCCTACACCTATACTGCTTACCACCTAATAGCACTGTATTATTAATGAGACGTTTTATTTCCAATTTGCAAATATTTCCTTTATTTTTATTGAAAATAAATGCCTTTCTGATCTGTTATGTCATGGAAAAAGGAGAAGCCTGGAACAAGTTTTTCGTAAAGGGCGGTCTCAAACTCGGGACGCTCGTGTCAAAATCATTCATAACACGTCTTTTACCCGCTACGTTACTGATATAACAGATGAATGGGCATCTTTTGCAGTGCTGTTTATCACAGCCAGGCATTGGTGGGCAGAGTTATTGTAAGCAGTCTCTGCCAACAAAATATTTATATATTATATTACTTCAATATTTTATTTTTATTCAGTATCTCTGAAATAATCTCTACTGTATAAAGCATTAAGAGATCGAAAACGTGCTGTAGAGCTTAAAGTACCATTCATGTCCTACTTATGATATTGTTTTTAGATACACAGCGATAGTTTGTAGATTACAGTAACATGTATGTATAAAAGTGTTTTATAATTACCATTCCCTGTCTCTGGTTCCCTCATGCCATTTAAGATGAAACATTACATGCAGTGCGTTGTGTTGTGTTCTGGGAAAGAGTATCCCATACAGTGTTTTCAGATGCATACGTCAAATTTTTTTTCAAATGAAAAGCACTAGTGTCTCGCGAAATTCTCTTTCCTGCAGAGTTTAGCTCTAACCCTAATCAAACACACCTGAGTTTGTCATAGGTAGGTTTGTCTGATTAGGGTTGGAGCTAAACTATATACTGTAGTAGGATTTGTATGGTAGTATGCCATTCTGGACACAGCTTCTATACTGATTTCAGGATACTTCAGTTATATTTAGCAGATTCTGGGAACTGGGTCATCTGGGTATTTGATTTATACAGACAATTTGCACACTATGCACAGCATACATACTGGATACTGCAGAAATAGTAAGAGTAGTATGGTAGTATGGCATTTCGAACACAGCATGCATGTGGACTTTCTTGAGGGCTGGTTTTTTTCATGCAACCCTCTCATACAAGCCACATATGTGGAGAATTTGTGATATTATTGTCATATGCACACAATGACTACCCTCATTAAAAAATAAGTATACTTCAGGTTTATTTTATTAAGTAAAATTCAAGAAAATTGTGAACTTTACATTATACTTAAAGTATACTAGCATACTATGTACTGTATATTTTTTGATATATGAATATCTGAACATACAAAACATCAAAAGAAAGAACAGGGTAGCTGCTTGTAAACAAAAAACATTTGAATGTGGGTACCTATCATAAATCAAAATAAGAAAGAAATGATATTTTGAACAAAAAGCTGAAAAAGAAGATTGATAATCAAAATGTAGATGTCGGAGTCGATCAACACAGCAAAGCTTGACAGTCATTACCTCTTCATTTATCCAACATTTTATTCCATAACGTTACACAGTTTTGATGTGTTTTATGTCTGATTGTGTTACATTACACATGGAAGCATCTGTTGTCTTGGTTTCTTCTTTGCTTGTGTTTTGGAAATTCTGTACAGAAGGTGTCTAATAGCGTGCCCTAAAACAATCAAAACATGGATTCCTGGAGCACAAGCTGTAGGGCAAATATATATTTAGATTTTTCTAAGTATAAGTCAAGTAAACATAAATATAATTTTAAGAACATAAAAGACATAAAGAACATTTCTGGTAAGTAAATAAAAGTACACTGAAAGTATACTTTCATATTTTAAGTTTAAAAGAGGTTTACTAATGGCACACTTGAATAAACTTAATTATCATAAGGGCACTCTCTGTCATGAATTCCTGCTTCAAAGCTGATGTAGGACTCTTTGTCACCTCTCTGACCAATTTCATCCAGTTTGGAGTGATGTCCTGATCCAGGGAGGCTCTGTGTTTTACCAAATACCTTCCTCTTCTTATTAAGAGACTTCTAGGCATTGATAAAGCCTTTGTTTTCTTGGATCCATCTCTTGACTCGTGTCTGTCCACAACTTTATCCCGGAGATCTTTTGACAGTGCTTTGCCACCCGTTGGATGTTTGCTTCAGTTACAAGGACTGTTCCAGGAAAGCTCTTTTCATGCCGAGCTGGTCAAAATGACCACAGCTTATTACAGTTGAAAGTCAAATGGCTTTGTGTGCCATTTAGAAGGTGATTAGCTACACCTGACTGAGTTTATAATATTTTAGGAGGGGGATGATCCTTTTTCCAACTCTGGAATCTGTTTTCAATCTGTCTGCCTGTCAGTCAGTCTGTCTGTCATTGGTTTGGTTAGTGATGTCAGCAAACATCAGTGTTTTATGCAGCACTAGGGGTATGTATGATGAACACTCAGATGATGATTGGTAGCTCTTAAGCAAATCATCTCTGCTAATAGCCAGAGAGTGTTTTTTTATGATGTTATATAAATTGGATGCTTTTAATGACTTATTTTCTGCTGTCAATGATCTATTAAATTACTCATTCCATCCTATTTCTGTCCTCCCTTTAATTGCAGCACAATATAAAATTTCAACAATGTTATTTCTGCCCCAGGGGCATGATAACAAGCTGTGAAATGAATCATGACTTTAAGCAGTTTAAGCAGAAGAGGGGATTGTGTTGGGCAGGCTGAGTCTCATGCTGGGTGACACTTTCCTTTCTGGTCTTGGGCAGTTTTCGTTTACTTCTAAACTCAGGCCATTATCCCAGTTATCCCAGTTATCATTTGAATTTGGCAATTAATATGTTTCTAGACCAGAGTTTTCTGACTCAATTACATGGCAAGCTACCTGTGCTGCTGCACTGGGAGTAAAGTGCCTTGTGTTGTGTGTTAGTAGAAAGAGCACCCCCTATTGGTAAGAGGACATGTTATTATGTGTTGGTTTTTCATCTGCTCCTTTAGACTGATTGCTGGCTGCTATTCAAGGTGTAATGATCCCAACTAAATACCTTGCTCCAAAGCCATAACTGAATACATTTTATCACAGCAAATCGGTGAGATGAAATGATCAAACCAGCCAAACGTTTCTTATAATGTAGGTGTTGCACAGAAAACCCCATATCTGTGGTTTATATTCATACAACAAATCATGTCTCAGGGTGTGTGAGCTTACTGTGGGAAACTGCACGATGGACTCTAAATGCATGCTTAATAATATGAATTAACGTGAGTCTCCATGTGTGCTTCTAGCTCTCGCAGATGTTACTGATAACACCTGTAAATGCTAAATAAAGCATGGCACATGGCTGCGTTTACATGCTCCTGAAAGAATCAGAATCAGAATCAGAATCAGAATGAGCTTTATTGCCAGGTATATTTACACATACGAGGAATTTGTTTTCGTGACAGAAGCTCCGCAGTACAACAGAATGACAGCGACAGAACATAAAACACATAATAAAAGAATAAAAAATACAAATATGTAGACAGTGAATGACAATATACAAATGACAATTGTAGGCAGGTATATTACAAAGTGAAGTTATGTATGTACATATATATTGTGTGCAAAATTTAAGTGTATACTAAGTATGTGTGTTAGATAAATAAAGTGTGTGTATATAAATATAAAGTGTAGTGTGTTCGCCATTATTGTCAGCTGTTCATAAGATGGATTGCCTGAGGGAAGAAACTGGTCCTGTGTCTGGTCGTTCTAGTGCTCAGTGCTCTGTAGCGTCGACCAGATGGCAACAGTTCAAAGAGGGAGTGTGCTGGATGTAAGGGGTCCAGAGTGATTTTGACAGCCCTTTTTCTCACTCTGGATAAGTACAGTTCTTGAATAGATGGGAGAGTTGAACCGATGATTCGCTCAGCAGTCCGGACTACCCTCTGTAGTCTTCTGAGGTCAGATTTAGAAGCTGAGCTGAACCAGACAGTTACTGAAGTGCAGAGGATGGATTCAATGATGGTGGAGTAGAACTGTTTCAGCAGCTCCTGTGGCAGGTTAAACTTCCTCAGCTGGCGGAGAAAGTACAACCTCTGCTGGGCCTTTTTTACGATGGAGTCAATGTGAATGTCCCACTTCAGGTCCTGAGAGATAGTGGTGCCCAGGAACCTAAATGACTCCACTGCAGTCACAGTGCTGTTCATGATGGTGAGTGGGGGGAGTGCAGGGGGGTCTCTCCTGAAGTCCACGATCATCTCCACTGTTTTGAGGGTGTTAAGCTCCAGGTTGTTGAGACTGCACCAGACAGCCAGCTCTTTTACCTCCTGTCTGTAAGCAGACTCGTCACCGTCCTGAATGAGGCCGATGAGTGTGGTGTCATCTGCAAACTTCAGGAGCTTGACAGAGGGGTCCTTAGACGTGCAATCGTTGGTGTAGAGGGAGAAGAGCAGTGGGGAGAGAACACAGCCCTGGGGAGCTCCGGTGCTGATTGTACGGGTGCTGGATGTGTATTTTCCCAACCTCACTAGCTGCTGCCTGTCTGTCAGGAAGCTGTTGATCCACTGACAGATGGAGGTGGGCACGGAGAGCTGATTTAGTTTGGGCAGGAGGAGGTTTGGGATGATCGTGTTGAAGGCCGAGCTGAAGTCCACAAACAGGATCCTCACATAAGTCCCCGGTCTGTCTAGGTGTTGCAGAACATAATGCAGTCCAATGTTTACTGCATCGTCCACAGACCTGTTTGCTCTGTAGGCAAACTGAAGAGGATCCAGCAAGGGCCCAGTGATGTCCTTCAGGTGGGCCAGCACCAGTTTTTCAAATGACTTCATGACTACAGACGTTAGAGCCACAGGCCTGTAGTCATTTAGTCCTGTAATTTTGGGTTTCTTAGGGATGGGGATGATGGTGGAACGTTTGAGGCATGAAGGGACTTCGCACAGCTCCAGCGATCTGTTGAAGATCTGTGTGAAGATGGGGGCCAGCTGGTCAGCACAGGATTTCAGACAGGCTGGTGTAACACAATCTGGGCCTGGTGCTTTTTTCCTTTTCTGCTTCCGGAAGACCTGGCGCACCGCATCCTCGCTGATCTGAATTGCAGGTGTGGGGGAGAGGGGGGATGCAGGAGGTGAGAATGGTGAGAGTGCTTGATTGGAGAGGTGTTCAGGATGGGTTGCATGAGCTGTTAATGGTGTGAACGGTAGTTTGGAGAGGCATTCAGGGCTGGTTGCAGGAGTTGTGAAGGGTGTGAATGGTTTTGTGGGGAGGCGTTCAGGGCAGGTGATGGGTGTTCTTTCAAACCTGCAGTAAAACTCGTTCAGATCGTCTGCCAGTCGTTGATTCTCTACAGTGCTGGGGGGTGGTGTCTTGTAATTGGTGATCTTCTTTAGACTTTTCCACACTGATGCGGAGTCGTTGGAAGTGAACTGAGTCCTTATTTTTTCAGAATAATTCCTCTTTGCCACTTTGATCTCCTTTTCCAATGTGTATTTAGCCTGTTTATACAAGACATTGTCCCCCTTCACGTAAGCATCTTCTTTGGCCTGACGGAGCTGTCTGAGTTTTGCAGTGAACCACGGTTTGTCATTATTGTAAATTAGTTGAGTCTTTGTAGGAATACACATATCCTCACAGAAACTGATATATGAGGTTACAGTCTCTGTGAGTTCGTCCAGATCGGTGGCAGCAGCTTCAAAAACACTCCAATCAGTGAGGTCAAAACACGATTGTAAATCCTGCTCTGCTTCATTAGTCCATCTTTTTACAGTCCTTGATACAGGTTTAGCTGATTTTAGTTTCTGCCTGTAGGATGGTATAAGATGAACCAGAAGGTGATCAGAACGTCCCAAAGCTGCTCGTGGAACAGAGTGAAATGCATCCTTTATTGTGGTGTAACAGTGATCCAATATATTACTGTCTCTTGTGGGACATGTAACATGCTGTCTGTATTTTGGCAGTTCACGGGACAGATTGGCTTTATTAAAGTCCCCGAGAATGATTAAAACAGAGTCAGGGTGTTGTTGTTCTGTCTCTGTGATCTGATCAGCGAGTTTCTGTAAAGCTGAGCTCACATGCGCTTGAGGATGGATGTAAACACTGACCAGAATGAACGAGTGAAACTCCCGCGGCGAATAGAACGGCTTGCAGTTAATTAAGAGTGTTTCGAGATTTGAGCAGCACGTATTCTTTAACACAGTTACATCTGTACACCACCGTTCATTGATGTAAAAGCATGTCCCGCCGCCGCGCGATTTTCCAGTGGATTCTGATTCGCGATCCGCTCTAAACAGCTGAAAGCCCGGCAGATGGAGCGCGCTGTCCGGTATGGTGTCATTCAGCCAGGTTTCCGTGAAACACAGAGCAGCAGAGTGTGTGAAATCCTTATTAGTCCGAGAAAGCAGAAGGAGTTCGTCCGTTTTGTTGGGTAGAGAGCGGAGATTTGCCAGATGGATGCTAGGCAACGGCGTTCGAAATCCGCGCTTCCTGAGTCTGACGAGCGCTCCCGCTCGCTTCCCCCGTCTGCGCGTCCTGAAGCGCTTGATCAGCGCCGCCGCTCCTCCGATAACAACGTTCAGTAAAACGTCTGAATAATTGAAATCCGGAAAAACATCTTGTGGTGCGTTCTGCCGAATGTTCAGCAGTTCTTCCCTGGTGAAACTGATGGCAGGGATATAACTAAAGACAGGACAAACTAACAAAAACACAAAAACATATGCGGAGCTCGTCACGGAGGCAGCCATCCTGTATCGGCGCCAGCGAGATTATGCTTTGCTTCAGTAATATATATTTAAATGGCAAATAAAAGGGCTCATAAAATGCACAGCCATGGTCCTTAATTATGTTCAGTGTTCAGCACCTACTGTTAGACTTAACTGACATATTATTGTTTTAAATTAATATATTTTACAAATTTATTATTTTTGATAAAAACCCTTAAGATAATTACATTTATGCATTTTGTATTTGCTTTTATCAAACAACTTGCACTGCATTATACATATTATAACTTCATACATTCCCTGGGAATCAAACCCATGATATGATGTTGTTAGCGTCATGCACTCCAAATGAGTTACAATAAAAAAGCATTGTCTTTATTGTATAATATAGCAATATCTGTAATTCACAATATGACATTTTTACAGTACAGAAGCAGGTACAGTGCATTCAGTTTTTTTTTTTTTTTATAATGCACAATGTGTACATCTTCTGATTACCTGACCTTTCTGTCATGTTCACACTGTCAGAGTTTGGGATTGACATCTACACTTACTTACTGGTGTTCACACAGGGGTAATTTCTGTATTCTGTAAAGCTGATCTCATTGGTTCTGTTTCAGGTCTTTTGCGTTTGCTTTTGCATGGAGCAGTTTTAAACAAGATGACTTTAAAGGTGATCATAACTAATGAGAGTATCATAACTAATGTCCATCACATATGCAGATTAATATCTAAACTTTTATTTTTCTTCTGACCTACAATTAGATATTAAAATTGAGTAATTCACCAACAGTTGAATCGGCTAACTACACTCTCAGAAAGAAAAAAAAAATACAAAAGCTGTCACTGGGATGGTACCCTTTCAAAAGGTATATTTTGTGCCTTATAGCAAGCATTTTAGCATCTTAAATGTACATATATGTGCCTAAAGTGTGTATATGTAACGTGGGCCAGATATTAAAAAGCTGTAACATCCACAACTGCTTTTGACACGTTTGACACAACAAAAAGTGATATTATCTTTTCTTTTTTAAGATTAACCAAAGGCAGCTTTTATATCTCAGTAAAGAGTAGAGCATTTGAGTCATGCAGTTGTGATTAGCTCTAAACTTTCAGACACACAGCTCATATCTGGATATCTGTAAGTTACCAAAACTACTAAAGAAGTGAAGTGACATTCAGCCAAGTATGGTGACCCATACTCAGAATTTGTGCTCTGCATTTAACCCATCCGAAATGCACACACTGTGAGAAGTGGGCAGCCATTTATGCTGCAGTGCCCGGGGAGCAGTTGGGGGTTCGATGCCTTGCTCAAGGGCACCTAAGTCATGGTATAGAAGGTGGAGAGAGAGCTGTTCATGCACTACCCCCACCCACAATTCCGTCCGGCCAGAGACTAGAACCCACAACCCTTCGATTGGGAGACCAACACTCTAACCATTAGGCCACGACTTCCCCAAAAAAGACACGACAGACAACAATTTGTCCAATATCCATTCAAACGTTAGAACTTTGCAGTGTCCAGAAAATGTACAGGTGTAAATTCAATTATAGAATGAGGTTGTTACTCCTGTAAATAACCCAAATGTGTGTGAACGCAACCATATAAATGGCTCAAATATAGGACTGACAACGGTATTCTTCTTGCCTTCAAGTAGTTGTAAGTTGTAAAAGAAATCAAACTCTCATTTTTAACACCTACATTGTCTTGCATTGTCCTCATATATTTGAATGGTTTAATTAGTAATGAGTAGTATCTGATTTATAGCTGGGCCAGCGACTGGGGTTAATGCTTATCTTAGCTTACAGCTCCTCTTCTTCTGAGGCACATTAATAATGCTCCTCACTGAAATTACCCAAAAGATAACCCAATTATGCTCGGACCTCAGGGAAAATAGCCTCTCTAGAAAACCTTAACTTGATCGCTAGGAACACGGAAACCATGCCTTTGTACAAATTAGTTATGTTGTTTGTTAAAAAGTTGCAAGCGAGCCTTTATTGTTTGACAGCTCTGTGTTTTCTAGCCAGGGGGTTTACACTGTAAAAAAATTATGTACATTTCATGGTTAAAAATGGCAGCTGTGGTTGCAGGATTTTTACCATAAAAATACGAAAGCAACATTTTAGGTTTTACAGTAAATTTACATTTCATTAACTGATACATATACTGTTAATATACCATCCCATTGAAGTACTGTAATTTTTTCATACCTATGCAATACACTGATAACCACCAAATGCAGGTGGTAATGAGAAAAATACATGATGAACCACAGCCCATCACAAGCAGCTTTTAAATAATAACATATTCAGAAGGTGGACAGTGTCATTCACACAAACACAAAGTCCCATCGTAGTAACACACATGAAACTGATGTGATGCAATAAACATTCATTTAACATTAGGGTGTAGCATAAAACCCTAAATATACAAGACTGAAAATACTAAGTAGTACCCCAGTTAATAAAAAAACTATAAAAAAAAAACATCAAATTTGAAATGTAACGCAGGGAATTCTGGGAATGTGAGTTTACGGTTATTGACTGTAAATTATACAGTCTTTTTCTTTTCTAAAAACAGAATACTACCGTAAAATTACATGTAATGTCCAATACAGTTTTTCAACGTAAATAGCAACCATTTAACAGGTTTCTTCACAACGCATTTTTACCGTCTTTTACCGTTAAAATCAAGGACATTTTTTTAGAGTCTATGCTAGCGTGCCAACATCTTTTATCATTAATGACTTGATTTGTCTGTGAAGTATGGTGTTAACTTTAACCTCTGTTTGACAACATTCAAGAAAGCGATCTACGAACGGTTGGCGAAATTACATTCTGACACTTGCAGCGCTCTCTCCATTCCTTGACTGACTGGATAGAAAGCAGTCAGGGTGGAATGAAGACATTTCTTGTGTGAACCCTTTGTCCTGAGGGACTGACTCGCTAAAGCTGGTCTCATCTCCCTGTCCTTTGCACTTAGTTGCCGTGGAAACCCAGAGGTAACTACTCTGAGGCTCGGAAACAGGAGCGCGATATTGACTTGGTGTCGGAATGCTCTACACAAAATCATCAGTCACATCACATTCCTCCAAACACAAACTCAATGGGCTCCATTATTCTTTCGCCCTTCAAAGCACACAGCTTGCTTGAAATATGTCACCAACTGGTATTTTTCATATGAAAAGCTCCGGGTTCGGCAGCACAATATTCAGTGTGACTGAAGGAAATGGAAACCTTGAACGTTCATCCTTTCCCGGAGTTGTTCGGCAGAGTTTGATGGGAAGACGTAAAAACGCAAATGTGTGAGTTTCACCTGTCCTACACCATGCCATCACAGAAAGACTTGTGTTTATGAGCCATCCAGAAGCTCTCGCCCAGCCTACTGTCAGTTCTGCTTCAGCCGTGCAGGCGAGGGCAGCTGAACTACCGTAATCGCTGCATCAATTACATGCATCTGCGGAGAGCGCTTGTTACTCAATATGTATGAGATTAGAGGCCTGAGTTCAATTGCCTTATTCATGTTTGTGAGGGAACAATGTCAGGAGAAATTACAGAGTGCACTACTCTTTTTTTCCCCCCCCTATACTTTTGTTCTCCTGCTCATGTCTGGTTTTTACGGACAAAATTAGAGTTTCTTTTCACCTGCTGGATAAGCTGTTGGGTCTTGCTGATGTGGACTGTAATGATCTTAAATGTTGCTTCATTATGTTGCATGTGCTCATTTGTCATGCAGGGTATTATGCTGATGCCGGCTTTAGGGTTTAAAATATGCATGTATCTTTGACGAGTATTAATTATGGCACCATACATCATGCACGCTAGTTCTGCATGTGTTTATACGGTATGTCTACTGTTGTCTGCATTCTTTGAACTCCACCAATGAAAAAATAAAAGGATTTTTTCAGTCTTTCTTTGCAATACAGCTAGTTAGTACTGTAGATCAAATGCTGCTGAACGATGTGTGTTTAAACCCTAAAAAGACATGAGTGGAATATTATCAGCCAAAAATCATCAATCATGTCACTTTTTATATCATCTGGAGGTTATGAGTTGAATCTTGCAGGATATGTTGCCCTATTAGGGTATAAAAAAAGCCAAGGTCCACAATATTTATGTGTTTTATTTGATGCAAAAGTATGTAATGTGTAGCATGTAGTATTGCATTCAGAGCATGCATTGCAACTGTTCCTGCATTTTCCGGGAATCTGTAACACTTTAGTTTAGGGACCAGTTCTCACTATTAACTAGTTCCTTATTAGCATGTATATATATTAATACCTTATTCTGCATGGCCAGATCCCTTAAACCTAGTTCATAGTTAATGATTATTTAACAGTGATAACAGGTCGCCAAACTAAAGTGTGACCAAACGATCTTGTCAAAGTTTTTAATCACTTTTGATTTTGTTCTGTTTACAGTAAAAAAATTGTTGATATTCCATTAAATGCTTTTTAGATCAGTATTGTGCTTTCTAGGCTGTTTAAAGTACCAATTTTTTAAATGGTTTTCTCTAATGTTCTTTGTAGATCTTACAATTTTCCCTACAATATTTGAATGCAAAACACATTTTGGTCTTAACTAGAATCAATAAGACTGAATAACTTGTGAACGACATTGTTTGTCTGTAAAATGTTATATTGAAAGAAGTTTTCCAGGATCAAGCTCAAAACATTTGACAGTATATAGTGGTTTTTAATCCATTTCCCATCCCTTATATCCTGCTGTCGAGAGAGAACAATATCCAGAACCCACGTTTCACCTCTTTTACCCCATCTTCTCCCAGCAGAATGTCTTCAGCCTTGTTTCTGTTTCAGCAAGCTTTACCTCTTGAGCTGCACATTTTGCGCTTGTTGTCAGGTTGCTGGTTGCACATGGACTCACGGGAGATGCCAGTGAGTGATCTGAGGTGACAGCCCAGCACGGCGGCAAGCGAGCGAGAATTTATGCCCCCCTCCACATATTCACTTTGCTGTGACATGGCCCTGCCAGTGTCCCATGGGCCTCCAGTCACTGGAGTCATGGGAGATGGTGAGACCCAAGGGTTCATAATTTAATTATTTGAAAGAGAGAAAGAGAGAGGGAGCAGGGTCTGATAGCACACGACACATTACTTAAAACCAAATGCACAGTCTTGCCCCCACCCCATCACTCACACATATAAACACACAGAGCTGTCCATGGAGAGAATTGGTGGAAGGAATTACATTAACATGGCTTTGAGCTGAGGGGGGTTTGATACTCATGCAACCTGATTGTGGCAGGAGGAGCGTGAGGGATGGAGATGAGTGCCGGCACTGCTGTCCTCTACCCTGCGGAGATGTTTATCCAAATGAAAGTGGAGAGAGCAGCGGCGCGCTCATGCTGAGGCCAAGATGCCTTCCTCAGAAACTGCATTGGTTTAGCCTGCTGGGGGAAATGTTTCTGTCTCTCTGCTTTTGAACAATTATTCTTTATAAGTTTCTACATGAGTTGTGCTTTTCACGCTGTGTGCCATGATGATGAAGATGGTGACAGTAAAGCTGGGGATGACTGCGGTGGTAGTGGTGGTGGTGGTGATGATGATGATAGTGATATTGGAGGTGTTGATGAAGATGGCGATAAAAGTGATAACAGAATTGCGCTGATGATAATGACCACAGTGGTTGTGATCATGATGAGGATGTGATGATGGTGGTAACAGTGGTTGTGATGGTAATTTAAGTGATGATGCTGGTCATATTGTGATGATGATGATGATAACACTGATTATACATTTAAATTTAGCTGACGATTTTATCCAAAGCAACTTACAGTGCATTCAGGCTATACATTTTTTTAACCAGTTTGTGTGTTCCCTGGGAATCGAACCCGCAACATTTTGCGCTACCAACACAATTCTCTACCACTAAGCAATTCTCATTATGGTGGTTATAGTGATAGTTATAATACAGTGATCATGACAATAAACACTGCAGTGATCATGACGGTGACAATGTGATGATGTTGGTAATAACAGCATAGGTGAATAGGTAACAGTGATGATAACAGTGATGAAGCTAAAGCTGGTCAAAACAGTGGTTTCATGATAATGGTGAGCATGATGGTGATAATTTAATGATGGTGGTTATATGTTGATGCCTGTATTGGCGATAAAAGAGATGATGATGATGAAGATAATGATTAAAATAATACAGATGATGATGATGATGATGATGGTAATAACAGTGATGGTCCTTTAAATCAACAATATTTTTATGTTTATGATGTTGATTATAGTGGTGATGTATGTTGGTGATAACTCTATTGGTGATGATGATGATAGCTAATGCATAACAATGATGATAATTATTATAGCAATGGTGATGATGAAAATGAAGCTGGTGATAACAGTGCTGGTGGTGATTATGATTATATAAAGTGGCAATGATGGTGATTGCATTAGTGATGGTGATAATAAAAGTGTTGATGATGAAAATGCAAGCTGGTCATGGCAGTGGGATATTCATTATAATGGGGAGCATGCTGGTGATAATGTGATGATGGTTGAGGTGATTCTGATGGTGATAAAAAAAATTATGATGATGGTGATTACAGTAGTGATGGTGATTAGTGTGGTTATGATGAAGCTGAAGCTGGTCAAAGCATTAGTGTCATGATAATGGTAAGCATGATGGCGATGTGATGATGGTGATAACTGGTGGCGCCTGTGATGGTGATAAAAGAGGTGATGATGAATAAGATAATGATGATAACCTTTATTTTATATAGCGCTTTAAACAAAATACAGTGCATCGAAGCAACTGAACAACATTCGGTAACACTTTAGAATAAGGCTCCATTAGTTAATGTTAGTTAACTACTTTCGTTAACATGAACTAAGCAAGAACTATCCTTCAACAGTTTTAATAAGTCTTAGTTCATGTTAATTTCAACATTTACTAATGCATTATTTAAATCAAAAGTTGTGCTTGTTAACATTAGTTAATGCACTGTGAATTACCATGAACTAACAATTAATAACTGTATTTTCATTAACTAACATTAATGAAGATGAATAAATACAGTAATAAATGTATTATTCATTGTTTGTTCATGTTAATTAATACATTAACTAACATTAACTAATGGAACCTTATTCTAAAGTGTTACCCAACATTCATTAGGAAAACAGTGTGTCAATAATGCAAAATGATAGTTAAAGGCAGTTCATCATTGAATTCAGTGATGTCATCTCTGTTCAGTTAAATAGTGTCTGTGCATTTATTAGCAATCAAGTCAACGATATCGCTGTAGATGAAGTGACCCCAACTAAGCAAGCCAGAGGCGACAGCGGCAAGGAACCGAAACTCCATCGGTGACAGAATGGAGAAATAACCTTGGGAGAAACCAGGCTCAGTTGGGGGGCCAGTTCTCCTCTGACCAGATGAAACCAGTAGTTCAATTCCAGACTGCAACAAAGTCAGATTGTGCAGAAGAATCATCTGTTTCCTTTGGTCTTGTCCTGTATAACAATAATACTGATGATAAATGTAATTATGATTATGGTAATAACAGTGAAGGTACTGATGTCCCCTACATCAACAGTGTTTTTATGTTTATGATGGTAATTATAGTGGTGATGATAAAATGTATGCATTTAGCAGACACTTTTATCCAAAGCAACTTACAGTGCATTCAGGCTATCAATTTTTTACTTATCGTAGTGATGATAGTGATGATGTGTATGATTAAAGTGTTTATCATATGAAAATGAGTATATAAAGTAGCGAAAATGGAGATTACAATAGTGATGGTGATGATAAAGTGTTGATGATGAAGATGAAAGCTGGTCATAGCAGTGGAGTTTAAATGATACTGGTGAGCATGCTGGTGATAATGTGATGGTGTTAACACTGGTGGTGACTGTGATGGTAAAAATAATGATGATGATGAGTGTAATGATGATGGTGATCATAGTGTTTTTATGTGGTGATGGTGATGAACAGCAGTGTTGATCATAATAGTGATGATGTGATGATGTTTGTCATAACAGGTGGTGATTATGATCCGATAACTGTGGTAATAATGACAATTATGCTGTCTGTGATGGCGGTGATGATTATGTAGTGCTAATAATGTGATAATATTGGTGATTACAGTGCTGGTGATTATGTTTGTGATAACAGTGGCAATGATGATGATAACTATAAAAAAAAATAAGAAGCTGCTCCGAGGTGTGTTATCATGAGTTATATTACCCCTTCGCTTTAGTTTACATTGCTACACATAATGCCACTCTTTCAAGAAGTGACCTGAGAAAAAATTTCCATCTTGATCCACAAATAAAGTCAAGATGTCACTGGCCATAAGGTAGAAATCGACTATCCTACTACAACTAGCCCAAGGCTGTTCCACATCACTGAAACCAACGTTACCACATCAGTCGCTACAGCTACTGTTGTAGTACATTATACAAAACAATGCTGTTTTACACATTCTACACATATTAAGCTGACCATATAAAACAATACTTCACTCTTAAAAATAAAAAAACTGAAAACAGAATGACGTGGGCAGATGAGTGTTTTTTTTTATCCGGCAGGAAGAAAGGCCTTTGGAAGAGTATGTGGTGGACATCCTGAGCTTACTACCTCTGGTGAGATGGTGCGAATCCACACTTAATGCTTGCTTCTGGATGGGACTGAAAGATAAAAATCTGTTTTGTTTTTTGACTCCTGAAGATCACTGCAGACCTGTAGCAGAGTTTATTAATTATTTCCTAGATTTAAATAGTTCCAAGTTCTTCATTGATTTGGAGGATCCTAATCCTCCTCCCATCCAGAAGCATGCGGGTGCTCCAGTTCACCATAAGCCAGCTCCCTCCACATACCACTCAAAAGAGCCCACTCCCTCCTCTACTTCAGCCCTTCCTCGTAACCTCCAGATCTCCTCCCTGGCCCTATGCCGAGAATCGTCAGCTCCAGCCTCCGATCTCCAGTTATATCCTGTTATTCCAAGAAGATATCCCGATATCCTGTTATGCCCAGGGAGGGCTCCTGATTCCCAGACGAGCCCAGGGAGGACCCCTGATTCCCCGACGAGCCCAAGGAGACTCTAGTTCCACAATGGCCTCCCGAGTCTCCAGTTCCGCCATGGCCCCACGAGTCTTCAGTTCCGCCATGGCCCCACGAGTCTCCAGTTCCGCCATGGCCCCACGAGTCTTCAGTTCCGCCATGGCCCCACGAGTCTTCAGTTCCGCCATGGCCCCACGAGTCTTCAGTTCCGCCATGGCCCCACGAGTCTTCAGTTCCGCCATGGCCCCACGAGTCTTCAGTTCCGCCATGGCCCCACGAGTCTCCAAATCCACCCTGTTCCTGTCCTTCACCAACCCCCATCCACCCTCTCCAGTGTTACGGCTCGGGACGAGCCTTCCAGGAGGGAGGAGAAATGTCACAATCATGAACTGCCGTTCTCCTGTTTCTTTTGAGTTTTTTCCTTGTTTGGTCACTTTTATTTTTTCTTGTTAGGTTAATTGATTACTCCACACCTGTTTCTGTTCTTCTAATTACTTTCCTTGTGTTTTATAAACCCTTTCTGTTTAGTTCATTGAAGTATCATAGCGTGAAGTTTATTTAAGTTGTGTATGTGTTTCTTCTCCACCCTTGTGATCATTAAAACCTTCTCCTTTATGATTATCCTCTGGCATCCTTCTTTGGATGACACGTCATGTTACTATTGCCGCGTTTCCACCGAAATTACCCGGAACATTTTTACCAGGAACTTTTTTCCCAGGAACTTTTTCCCCCCAGACCTGTTGCTTTCTGCGTTTCCACCGCGGTGTAAAGTACCGGGTAGATTAGGCAAATGACTGGTGACGTAGGTCTGCGCGCGTTTCTCAATACAAAGTACCTCTGATTAAAAAAAAAAAAAAAAGTACGCTGATTTTGGACGTGCATCCTCGGTAGTTAGTTCAGACTGGGGAGTGTGATGTCTGCAACTACGCAAGTCCGGTAAATCTATAAACAGCAGCGTAACTATATATATATATATATATATATATATATATATATATATATATATATATATATATATATATATATATATATATATATATATATATATATGATACTTGATAACTTCAGTCAGCTCGTCTTGGCTACTGCAATTTTCCCTACTGTATATTTACAATAAAACGAAAAATGATATCAAATACCACTGCCTCCTTTCGTTTTCATTTAAGCATAATAACAACTGCAGAAATGTACTTAGGTCAGGGAAATGTGTATGCAGCCATTACAATGAAAGAAATATTATATAGACTTGCCTTTTTTATTTTCATTTTAACATATAGATAAATTGAATACAGACCAAAGAAAACCTGTTAGATTTACCCCGCAGCTGAATTATATTTTATGTTTAACCACTAAAGACACATCAGAGCCAGCGGCGCATATCAGAAGGTCTATCCAAGGAGAGGCTGCTCTCTGCGGATACATGTGGACTGAGCTCCCGCTGATTGAGTGGAGCTCACCGTCTACGAGATCGGCGAAACACATTTTTAAATAGGCGCTGTCTTTATAAATAAACCATAGATTTGAGTTTTAAACAACTACATTCTCGCCTGAAATACTTTTAAAATTACATTTCATGACACAATAACAGTAATATTTGAAAATTATCCGAATAAATGGTGGTTGAACTCAACCAATGCTGCGTGAACTCAGATCGCTTTGGCTACTGCAATTTTCCCCTCAGTTTATTTACAATAAAACGAAATAGGATATAAAATACCACTGCCTCCTTTCATTTTCATTTAAACATAATAACAGCTGCAGAAATGTACTTAGTTCAGGGATAAGTGTAACGTACAGCCATTACAATGAAAGAAATATTATATAGACTTGCCTTTTTATTTTCATTTTTACATATAGATAAATTGAATACAGACCAAAGAAAACCTGTTAGATTTACCCCGCAGCTGAATTATATGTTATGTTTTAACCACTAAAGTCACATCAGAGCCAGCGGCGCATATCAGAAGGTCTATCCAAGGAGAGGCTGCTCTCTGCGGATACATGAGGACTGAGCTCCCGCTGATCGAGTGGAGCTCACCGTCTACGAGATCGGCGAAACACATTTTTAAATAGGCGCTGTCTTTATAAATAAACAACAGATTTGAGTTTCAAACAACTACATTCTCGCCTGAAATACTTTTAAAATTACATTTCATGACACAATAACAGTAATATTTTGAAAATGTTGATCCGAATAAATGGTGGTTGAACTCAACCAATGCTGCGTGAACTCAACCAATCAGCATGTTTAGCGCCAAAGTCCCGCCCCCGAAAGTTCCGGAACTTTAAAAAAGTACCACCTCGCCAGCAGGGACTTTCTGGGGGGCATTTTTTTACCCGGAACTTTTATTTAGTTCCTGGTTCCTGCGGTGGAAACACACCAAGTACCGGACCAAGTCCCTAGTTCCTGGGTAAAGTTCCTGCGGTGGAAACGCGGCTTATGCCGTAGAAGAACCTTTTTGTGTAAATGGTCCCATAAATAACCTGTAATGCTGTGTTCACACCAAACGCGAATAGAGCGTCTGGCGCGAATGATTTCAATGTTAAGTCAATGCAAAGGCGCGTTTACGCGCGTCTGGAGGTCTCGCGGCGCGAATGGGGCGTTAAGCGCGGCGCGGAAGACGCGAATTCGCCTCATTCGCGCGTCTAGTTCGCGCGAATGACGCGAATTGACGCGCGAATAGAGCGCTTCGCGCGAAACGCGCGTTAAGCGCAAATGGTGCTTTTTGTGCATTTAGCGTTTGACGCGAATTCGCGTCTGCCGCCCGAGTTGAAAAATTTGAACTTTGGCGTCAATTCGCGCCGCGTTAACCAATCAGGAGCCTGCTAGGAGTCACTCATTCAACAGTATGTTCCTGCAGCCTCGGGTTGTGCAGGAATACCCTTCTCCACTCATTCAACAAGGAGGAACGACTGATGTTGTCAGTGAGCAGTCAACCGGAGCTATATGACAAAAGTTCATATTTCTATAGAGACCGGAATAAAAAGGACCTATGTATATATATATAAAACATATTAATAGATAAATTGAATAAAGGCCAAACGTTTCATTTTACCCCAAACGAATTATATTTTATATTGAACCACTAAAGAGACATCAGAGCCAGCGGCAAATGTCAGAAGATCTAGCCGAGGAAAGGCTACTCTCGGCGGATACATGATGACGAAGCTCCCGCTGATCGCATGGAGCTCATCTCTGAGATTGGCGAAAACACATTTTTTAAATAGACGCTGTCATTATAAATAAACCGCATATTTGAGTTTAAAACAACTACATTCTCGGAAATACTTTTAAAACTACATTTCATGACACAATAACAGTAATATTTTGAAAATTATCCGAATAAAAATGGCGGTTGAAAATGCTCAGTGGACTCAGCTGGCAGAAGCCCCCCCATGACGCTAATTCGCGTCTGTTGTCAAGTTAATTTCACGCGCGAATCAAGCGAATTACTCGCGCGAATGAAGCGAATGATCTCAAAATGGTCAAGCGGCAAACTAGGCGCGGTAGACGCGAATTTGACGCTCTATTCGCGTTTGGTGTGAACACAGCATAAGGAATCATTCAACAGAATCCAGTAGCGAGTAGAAATAAGGTTTATTGAAGCAGTCAGTAGACCAAACAGAATTGCTGGCAGACAACGGGCACCAAGCAGGTCCTAGGGAACACAACAGCTGCAGTGTAGACTCCAAGCAGGGCAGACCAGAAATGTGATGTGATGAGACGATCCTCAAACATAAGCAGACCACAGATCAAGCAGACATATAAGCTGGATCTCCGAGCAATCCAAGAGAGTGACCAGAACTGCACAGAACAGAGATCAGAGCACACACAGCAAAACAATGATCTGACACAGCCGTACATATAGGGCTAGTAAACGAGACACACCTGCGACTGATCTGATTGCTCGTCAGCGCAGCTGGCGCTGATAGGCAATCAGATCAGTGCAGTACACACAAAATGAGCAAGCTGCGGACCGTGAAATAACCTTTATCATCTGAAGGACCTTTCTGTTTCACAAAAGGTTAATTTTTTGTGGCGAAAGAAGGTTCTACAGATTATAAAAAAGAAAGAAATGGTTCTTCTATGGCATCGCTTTAAAGAACGTTTGGAGACACAAAACACGTTCTGGTACCTTTTCAACAGCCTTGTGCATACCCCATCAACTGAAGCCTTGAAATACCAATGAACAATGAAACGAGACAATGAAAACTCACTGACACATTGAACACTGTATATTTCTCAGGAACAGCTGGATGCCTTCAGTCTGTACAAAGTGGATGATGACCACAGACAGCAGACAGAACTGTAATGTTGAGGATCAATAATATTTTAGAAAAGGCATTTCATCTATAACTTAATTCCATTTCATGGCATAAGAAGACTTGTCTCACAACTGTGGCACGTAAAATATTTAACAATACTTCATCAAGTATCACCTTGGAGCAGAAATCTCAGTGAGCAAAGAATAACATTGCAGCAAATCACAATTGGAATGTGGGAAATATACAAAAGGGAAGGTTGGGGGAAACTAGATACAGAGATAGTCTAGGTAGGAATCTCACATCAAAGAGAGGATACTTTCACTTTCCCAAGGCAAGCCTCTAGCTTAACCCGCCGCTTTTCCTCATGGAGAGTTCATTCCTGGTGCAGTGAGAAGAGGGAGAGTGGAGGGAAAAGAGAGAGAAAACAAGTACAGTAAAAGCCTTCGTTGGCACTGCAGATTTTTTCAGTAAAATAGGGAAGTAAAGTAATAAAAAGCTCCCTTTTCAAATCAGAGTTACAAGCCTAGATGTTAAACCACATGCTTTAACACATTGGGTCATGGTTCTCAATTGGACAGCAGGTGTAAAAAAATTAGCAGTGCAACAGTTCTGATGTTTTAAATATTTCTCTGGTGTACTGATAAATAATAATGACTAATAGAAAAAAAATATGCTGATTATGATGGTGTTGACAGAAGGAGTAATGATAATTAATGATGATAGTGGTGACCACATCGATTGTGATAATGCTGATGTGATGAATATTGGTGGTGATTTTGATGATGATATAAGTGGTGATGGTGATTATAACAGTGATAATGAAAAAGCTGGTCAAAGCAGTAGGGATTTCAAGACAGTGATAAGCATGATGGTGATAATGTGATGATGGTAGTAACAGTAGTGGTGAGTATGAATGTAAAAAATACAATAATTGTGGTGGTGACGATGATGATGATGAAGGTGATTATGATGGACATAATAATGATGATAATGAAAGTGATGATTATGATGATGTAATAACAGTGGTGATGGTTATGATTGTAATAAATGTACAATAGTTGTGATGATGACGGTGATTATGACAGCAATGATTATGATGACAGTGATGGTGATTAAAGTGGTGGTGGTGATGTAATACTGATGATGACAGTGATGAACAGTGATAGTGACCATGATGGTGACAGTGCAATAGTATTAACAGTGGTGGTGATAACAATGGTAATAGTAGTGATGATAATGATTATGAGAGTTTATACCCTAGCAGTTAGTCCAACGGAGAGATGATTAATGATATAGCTCATAAATTTTGTGTGAAACATTCCTGATTTTGTCTGCTTCACTGATAAATAAAATTCTAATTTAAATAAAACTTGGTTATAAAAAGCCTGTAGACTTAATGCAATAAATTAAATTTAAAAAATATTACAAAGGCACGTGCAGACGAAGGTCATCTACACAAGAGTTTAATAGAATCCAAGAAGATGATGATTCATGAAGGCAAAGGGAACACGCAGCAAAACAACATCACAACATCAACAATAACCCAACACAACAGAAGAGTGCAAAAAAAGAGGAACATAATTACACAGATAAAGATAATAAACGAGGTGCAGGTGAACAGAATTAACTAATCAAAGGATGACAGAAACTATGTCAGGTGAAACATGAAGGGAAAAAACTAAAAGTCCATGATCGTGACACAATCAGAATGAATTAAAATTGTTTTCTTTGTGTAGGCAAATTAACATTTTAATGAATGCACAATATCTTAAAACCCTATTAAACCTTAAGAAAGCTTGTTGCTTACTTCAGTGTTTTCAAGCTTTGAGTCTGTGCTTGGCACCGACACACACACACGCACATTTGTTTTTGTGAAAAGTGGGAACATCCCATAGGCATGATGGTTTTAATACTGTACAAACTCTATATTCTATGGCCCTACACCAACCCTGCACCTAACCCTAACCTTCACAGGAAACTTTGTGCATTTTTCCTTTCTAAAAAAAACCTAATTCTGTATGATTTATAAGTGTTTTGAAAAATGGGGACATGGGTTATGTCCTCATAAGTCACCCTCTTCTTGTAATACCTGTCTCATACCCATGTCATTATACAGAGTTGTGTCATGATATGTCACAAAAACAAGAGCACACACACGTGCGCGCACACACACACTCTTCATTTCACTTTCTAAGTCTAAACCTGTTGTTTCTTGTATTGGACCTTGTCTAACAGTTTCCCTCTCCTTGCTGACAGTTCTGAAGCATGTTTGCAGTGCATGTGCATGTATAGATTATAGTTTGTGTTTGCATACTGTATGTGTTTGCCTGCATGTGTGGGTTTGAGTGTGGACAGGGAATTTGGTATTCTTCCAATATTGGCAGCTATTTTCCAAGAAGTGGCTGATTTGGAATACTGTAAATAAACAGCAACTTTATGCAAGACAGAATCAGCAAAATGCGTGGAAGCCTCGCAAGTGATAATGTTGCTAAATCCAGAAAACCAGAAATGTACTGGATTACATTCATTCTTTTTATAATGTGTACTTTAATTTCCTTACAGTAAGATATTTTATATCAGTATTCCTGAAGGTCCATGAATAAAGGAATATGAATGCAACCTTAAACCTTTATTCCAGTGCCATTCTACATGTGGCCTTGTCCTCCATCTCAAACTCAAGAATCAAATCAGCTAAGCAGACACCTTTCAAAAGAGTGTACATCAGCGCATTAAATGTGCATGCTATCTATAAAATTATCCCCTGCCAATTAGCCTCACAATATAATTTTAATTAGAAAATTGAATAAGCAAAAACAGTGCGAGCCAGTGACTAACTAGCATCTCTTGCAAGATCTTAATTAAGAGCGTGTTTTGATGAGTCTATGTTGACAAAAGCATTGATCAGACACTCAGAACGAAAGGACAGCCTTGATGTTGAGACTTGAATGATGATTATATGTCATCATTTATGCTTCACAGCTTTTAAATTCAGTTATTATTATTATTATTATTATTATTATTATTATTATTATTATTATTATTATTATTTTGCGCCAGTTCTGAGGGTATGACAAACAAGTTCCTCAGGAAAGCATTACTATTGTTATTGATCATGATCATTGTTTTATTGTTAGTTTGTTCATCAAAACAGAAGGTTGATGAATAAAGGAATATGAATGCAACCTTAAACCTTTATTCCAGTGCCAGTCTACATGTGGCCTCCATTACAAGCTCAAGTTCAAATCAGAACATCTCTTGCTCACCAGTGGATCCTCTGCAGTGAATGGGTGCCGTCAGAATGCAAGTTCAAACAGCTGATAAAAACATCACAATAATCCACAAGTTATCCACACCACTCCAGTCCATCAGTTAACATCTTGTGAAGTGAAAAGCACTATGTTTGTAAGAAAGAAATCCATAATTTAAGCATTTTAACTTCAGACTTCTGGCTAAAATACCAGTCAATATTCAACACGTTTCCTTCAATGAAAAAGTCCATCCCCTATTGTCCTTTCACATCAATATCCACCGACATACTTGTTTACAACTGTTTTGGACTGTTTTAGCTTGTACATAATGCATGATCTGTATATATTACTCTCCTGATTTTGACAAGACAACTTTTTCATCTGAGAAAGCAATATTATGGATAGAAGAGAGTCAAAAACATCATTTTGAATTTGTTTTAATACAAACATTCAGCTTTTCACATTAAAATACATTAACTGATGGACTGGAGTCATGCGTATTACTTCTTGATTATTATAATGTTTTTATCAGCTGTTTGGACTCTGACGGCACCCATTCATTGCAGAGAATCCATTGATGAGCAAGTGATGGAATGCTACATTTCTCCAAATCTGTTCTGGTGAAGAAACAAACTCATCAACAGGAAATCGCATCTATTATTTATCATGCTAGATACTATAAAGCAGTATTAAGTATTAACCCTAACTTTAGCAATATCTCTTCCTCCACCCTTTCCACCATTCTAAATGACAAATAGTCAGCTGTAATTCAGGCATATATTGATAAGAGATTTATATATATATATATATTCAGGTTCATAAAGAATAATGACAATAAGAATGTGAAATAATTGCAAAATGGTATCACGTTGTGATAAATTTACCATAGTAATATTACTGCTATACAATAATATCAGTAAATTATTATCAGAGTCATGCCCACATACAATCAAATTTATATAAACACTAGCATGTATAATATCACAACAATGGAGAGACTTGCAATCAGCCGCAGGATTTAATCAGGCGAGATAAAGGAGCGATCTGTTTTTGATTGCTATAGTTATCCCTTCACAGTAAGAGGTTAGCATTACCAGAAAATTCCCCTACGTCACAATATTCCCTAGTCATTCACAGAGACCCAGAAATAGAGCGGGGGTTAAGTGTACCATCTGGGAGTAATTAATACTTAATTAGCGTGTGATGTGTTGAATACTCGTTAGGGGGGACATTTGGGAGCACCTTCCATCTCCTAAAAATATCCTGTGCTCTGCCAAAATGGACTTTTTTCGCAAACAGCCTCAGAGACACTCAGTGACATTTAAACACGTATCCACAAGAAAACGAACTCATTCTCTTCAGCACCTCATTTAGTATTCAGTTTCATCAAATAAACATTATTACAAAGCTGTTTTTCCATTTCATAAATTAAAGCATCCAATTTACTGTTCATTACTTACACTCCTTGGTGCCCAATTTGACACGTGCAAAGCAATTGACGAGTCAAATTAATTAATGTTCATATGTTCTAAAATAGACCCAAGCCATTGCAGATACATCACGGCATGTTGGAAAATGTTAGGGAACTGGAATGATACATTAATGAGTTTTTTTTTAATGATATATTTCCAGTAGAGTATATTAAAGTGTCTGTTTTGTAGATTTTATTCACTAAGTAAGGATTGATGAGTGTTTTCACTTGTTGCTGGTGTTAACATAAAAACACAAGCGTGCTGGAGCAATGGTACAGGGTGGAGCATGTTGCTCATGTTGTTCTCAGAAGAAACCAGTCTAACCTGGGGGGTATTCCAGAGAGTGACATAGCCAGGTATGTTTAAAGTTAAGCAGATAAACTCAGCTTTCGGTTCCAGAAACGGAGGTAACCTTTAGGATATGTTTTTAGCCATAGCAACTCACTCCCTGAACACAACCTGCTCTGGAATAATTCAGATTTAACGAAGAATCTTCTGCAGTGAATGGTTGCCATCAGAATAAGAGTCCGAACAGCTGATAATAATAATAATAATAATAATTCTTATTTTGTTATCTCCTAAGAAAGAGAGGGTAGAAGGTAAACAGACAATAAATTACAAAGACAGTGCATTAAAAAATGTACAATACTGTACAAGAATAAAAAGAAAAGCAATATGCAATAAGGGACAAAACAACAAAGAATAAAAAAAACTAAAAATAGCTGAAAAAAAGCTGCATTTTTGTAAGAAACAAATCCATCAAGGCATTTTAACTTTAGATAATTTTGCTAAAATATGTGTCTATAATCCATAACGCTTTCTCCAGAAGATCATTGTTACGTGTGAGCCTGGACAAGGAGGAGCAAGAATCCAAGTGCAAGCAAAAAAGCTCATTAAAACACAAGCACGGATAATCCAAGAAAAGAACCAGGATGCGATCCATATAAAGGAATCGGGAACATAATCCACACAGAGAAGGCAGGAGAGCATCACCTGGGAACATGCATACAGGAAAAAATTCCCGGCAAACAACAACTGACGTACAAACCTTATATGTATCCAGTGGTGAGCAAGTGATGTCATGCTAAATGGCGCAATAATGCTAAGTGATGTAATGCAAGATTATAGGAAACGGGGAAGTCTGTGAAATGGATAGAAATGAAAAATACTTTGTGAAATCAAATCCTTTTCAGTTTTAAAGTCCATGCCTTTAACACCACAATATCGGGTTACATGAGAGGACAGAAAACACCATTAACTTCACATGCGATCAGAGCTCAAAACGCTTCATCGCAAAAGCAAAGGCGTTCTGCGTTTCCGTCAGTTTCCCGGGCCTTCGCGTAACCCCTCAGATCATCTCTCAGTTCAAAGAGGAAAAAAAACCACACGGTTTAAGACAACTTGTAGCCTCTCTGTTTCAACAGCTGTGCCACTGTATCTGTTAGGATGCACGTTTCAGGTTTTCTCGCCGCTCTTTTGGTTTTCCTTTCTTTTACTGCCAAGAGTCAAAATCCCTTTCATAAGAGCCACAGGGGAGCAACTACCCCCGCTGGTGAGAGACACTTAGTAAAACAATTCAAGATAACCTTTTATTATCACGGTACCTCATTACTTTTTAACGAGTATAATCCTAACATGCTACTACTCATGAATAATTTAAGGAGGAGAGCTCAGCCTCGAGTGACAGGAGAAGAGGAGGGAAAGTTTATGACTTCAGCTGCAGCACTTATAATTAAGATCGCTTCATGAAAAGTACCTTTTAATTGCACCATCATTGATCCATGGGAAAGGTGAGGCACAAGCCTTTGATAACTAGTTAATAACACAGTGACATGAACACGGGTATCGTCAGCCACGGCTCGTGCCCTTTATAGTGCTCTTTGAATCGGCGGTGAAATGGAAACCGCACTGATAACTCTCTCTTTTAGTCATCTGTCATAAGAGACGGCTGCAGCGCACAGAGGTGTCTGAGTTCACCTCACACTCATTAAAATCCAATACAAAACAATTACTGTTGCACTGACTAGATTTAGCTGTGAATTACATTGTAAACGGATGAGATTATGAAGGTAAAGGTCTGGAGGGGAAAATGTTTGTTTATCGACTGCGTTGTCATCATCTCAGAAGGAATTCGGGGCCTGAAAGTGATTTTGTGCTGATTTTGGAGTGCTGATTGAAACCTTTGCAACCCTGAGTACAGAAGAGGGTGTTTTCAGAAAGGACTTAAAGGCCCGACGGCTCTGAAACCAATGAGTCATCAGGTGAGCTGAGATTATTAGGATGAATGTGTTAAGTGAGGACACGAGGATGAAAGGAAACATTAGCGCTGTGTTGAGTGTGGAAAGCCTCGGGCTGGATGCTGTGTTTCGAAGAACTGCTTCCCGCTGCTGGTTTGGACACATTCACTTCCGTCCCAGCCATGAGAACACTTGCTGTCTTTCTAAAGCTGTATTAACACTGCAAAGGTGGCACAGAAGCTGCATCTAAATTGGCATTTTGGCAATTTGTATCCTGTTTTAGGTGCATATTATGACCCAGGTTTATTACAAAGCTTTGCTTACAAACGTAAAAATAAGTTAGCAATTATATGTTGCAATGCAACCGTGTAAACATTTAGATTTATAGTATTAGATAAACAGTAGGCGAAAAGTACGACCTACTACTTCCAAATGGCAGTGCTGGCAGATCACGTGATAAACAAGAAGTGTCACATGTTTAGGAGCATCGAGATAAGACATTGTACTTTTGTCCCACATCCCTTTGAAAGTGCAAAGCAGTAAATTTGATGACACATTAAATGAATATCATAAATGTGTGACTGTAGTCAACTAATGGCTTAAATGAATGACTAACAGGAAAATCTTTGGTGGAGGCAGCCTAAATGGGTCACAGTCAGAACCGCATTGAACCCCAGTCAATCACAATTGCAGGAAACAATGTATCGCATGCAATTTACCTACATGCTGAATATCACGACAACCAGTTTGAAGTGGCTCTACTGTTTGTGTTTGTTCACATTTTTGAAAATGACGAAGAACCACAGTTGAAAAGACTAATTCATTGACTAAGTTAGCAAAACAGCAGTCACATTTGATTCTGAACCTCTTAGTTCACAAGTCAAATAGAAGTCGAATGTCTACGAGAAGGTAAAGACAACCACTCCTCCGAAAGTGGAGAAGAAGAAGAAAGGTGAAATCATGAAACACATTGCTTGCTTCCAAACAGAGCCAATTTGTAAAAGTGAAGAATGCTAGTTATTTGGAACAAATCCACTTCCTCTCTGAGGAACACAGACCGAGCGCAAGGTAATCTCCTTCTGGATTAATGCATTCCTAATTTAGTTTAACTTTTAATTATACACTTGTTTGATAAAATAATGTAAAGTCAAGGTTGCTGGACAAGTTACTCTTTTAATTTTAGCATTATTACAATTTGGAACTTAATGGCAAAATTGTCTATAATGACAAATGAATTATTGAAACCCACTGCCATTGAAAATGTTGGCACATCTACTCTTTATATGACTATTTTCCATATTGTAGAATGCATGACTGATGCAAGTAACTATGCAATAAAACAAATGGAAGGCGTTTATTTATTATTTTATTTATTTAAAATAAATAAATAAATACATTTTGTAGGACATTCTTGCAGGCATAATTTGTGTATGTCTACCAGGCGACTTAAAAGCAAAAGCCTTTCTGAGATTATAAAAAAAAAAATACATTCATACAACATTAGAAGCTTCCATCCATTTGGCACTTGACTTATAAGACACCATAATGCAGCTTTGCGAGATGACAAAGTGCTTTCATGCCAGTATATTAAATCAACTTAAATGTGTTATTATAAGGGACTTTGGGAAGGGGTACAATAAGGCAAAGTCCACAGAGAGCCACTCATCACCATCTAGCACACGACTATCTTTGGCCTGATAAAACATTTGAGCGACTCATTGGAGCATGGCTTTCCCTTGAGGCACCAAGAGTCCCCAGTGCGGAATGAGATCATTAAAATAATCAAATTACGGCCACTACGAAAAAAAATCACCAATGCCTAAAGTTGTTTAAGAGTATTATAAATAATGGCACTAATGCTGCTGAGAAGCAGAGTCATTTAGAGACCTTAAACAGACCTTGAGCGCTCCACACTTCACAATAATAGACACGATTCAATCGCTCCCATACTAATACAACCGTATCGTCATGAAAGATTCAACAAAAGTACACATTTTGAATGTCAGTTCTTGCCTGTTTCATGCTTGACTTTGATTGCATGGTTGAAAACGATTAAAGCATGTCTTTCTGGCCGACCAAATAATTGTCTTTGCCAAATAATAAAGGCAAAGTTTTGTTCATGCAAAATAAACATTACTAACTTTAATTACGGATTGTTTAATTTCCCTTTCCTTCAGCACCTATAAAAATATCTCCTTTGAGGCAGTCTGTTATGAAAACGCCGTTTAATTTAAAGGAGAATTAATACAGCAGTAATTACTTTATCCTCTCATCTGATGATCTTTATTGTTGGCTAAAAAAAAAAACAATATTTCATTTCCCAAGGGAGTCTGAAAATAAGAACGTATTTCCCTTGCCTCCTCATCAATTTTACTTCAGCAATGAGAAGACGGCAGAATTGTTCTCATTTGAACCAATAATCTCCTTGTCAATGCCACTTATCAAAAAACTTCCAAATTAATTACGGCAAAATGCAAGTTTTTTTTTTCTTTTTTTTTTTTTTTTGCATTGGATTTCGTGAAACTGCAAGTGTGCCATCAGTTAGGAACGGCTCTGCAGCGATTACAGTTGATTTTATTTTCTTTAATGAATCTAATGTTGCCTTTTTTTCTTCCTTCCTCTTGGTTAATTGGATTATAATGTCTGTCTGCTTTAATGTTTGGGAAGAATGAAAGAAGTCTTTGCCTTCATATCTATCATGAAAGTTTTCTCTTGGTCCCCGAAGATTAAACCAACTTCTTTATTTGTTCAAAATCTCACTCCTGACACAGAATGATAGGAAATGAAAGGGTGACAAGTGATTACTGAAGCATACATTCTTTTTCTTCTGCTTTGATAGTGCAAAGTCTGCAAAAATAATGAGGACAGGGGGTGGGGGGGAACAAAATAAATAAAGACTCAATTTGCAGTGACTCATTTTGAGATGTTGTCCAAAATGATCCGTCTGCCCTAAATATAGAGGGATGTGAGAACAGTGCAATGGTATGTAAATCACTGTGGCAGAAATTATGAAAACATGCTAACTTCTCAACACATCTGCACCAGCCAGTCAGTGTCATCGCTGTACAGTACAATGTTTTGGCGGACATCTGTGCATTAAAGGCTTGTTAAAATTGTTATTATAAATATAAGACTAAACCGTTCTAAATTTCGAAAGTAACACGGGACGAAAGTAACAAAGCAATTTTCTCCGAGCCTCTTTCTGCATTTGCATTCCCAGCTATGACAGCATGTTCAGCACACAATCCTTGACGGAGCTGAGAAATATCATGTGATTTCCTCATCGTTTCCAGAAGTTAGGTCCGTAAAACTGTTTTCGAGTACAAAAAGTAAATTGTTGAAGCGGTAATGTTTTTTTATTAGTCGTGTTGTTTTTCTTGTTTCATGTGTCACAGTAATGATCAATCTACAGGTTATTTAGTGCTTTAACACATCCTAAAGTTTGCATTAAAAAAATTTTTTTTTATATAAAATAAAAAAATTGGCAATAAGGGCCTGCTCGCCCCTATTGCCAATAAAGAGCTCTTGAAAGTGAAAGCTCAGCATTGGAAATTGCTGTTTTTAAAGACTTTAATGCCAGTTTGAGAACTCCATCATGATAAAGCCATCTGTTTGCGTTAATTCAGCTTGTTTTAAAAAAATTATCTTTTAATAGCAGAAGTCCAGCAATCAGTCACAAACGAGCTCTTAAGCTCCTCCCATTCCCATATAACACCGCAAATAACGTAAAAAAAACTGTAAAAAAAATAAATAAATAAAAATAGCCCTGCTAATCATTTAAGTCCCAGGTCATGCTAGTTCACTGAAACTTCTACAACTTAGCAAAACAAGATAGTATAGTTACAATCAAAACTTAACTTGAATGTGGACCAGAATTCATGCCGATAGTGAAGTCTGACTGTGTTATACTGCTTTAGTAGTCGAAGTGATTCCTCTTTGTCAACATCTTTAAGTGAGGAAGTGAGTTCTTCTAGCTATTCAAAAGTACTTCAGGCTTCACGTCAGATGTGCTGGAAGTGTCTTACCTGATGAAAGCCGAGAAAAGAAAGGAGATACACGCAGTCTAAAACATTTTTCCTGCCTGAGACAACCTGAAGACAAGAAAGAGAGGAAGTTTGCATTAAGTCTAACTAGACAACAGCAGTGAGAGACAAACCTCTTCCATTTTTCACTGTCAAAAAGCCCTGATTCAGGCCATATAGACAAAAGTGAATACGGTGCTGGAAGGATCTAACAGTGTATTGTGTTAAACAGAGAGAATCAGAGAAGTGACACTGCATGTGCGTGAATGTATGAAGGTGGTTTGAAGCACCAGGAGGTATTTCGTAATGAGCACGGCGGCTGAGAAACCGCTGCGTCCTGTGAAGGAATTAGATGCGTGAGGCATCGGAGCGGCACAGTACCATCATTAACGCACTTCCAAAATCACCATTTTCACTGTATTAGTACCCTTTAGTTACACACGCATATTTTCTTTTTCTTCCGACTATACAGGCACAAGAGCAAGGAGCGAACGACTTGTCAGTTCCGCAGCAATTTCAGAACCATTTCAAGAGAAATTATGCTAATAGGGTGTAGCCGCTAGCAAGCGTATAACTATTCCATCCGAACCCAGTATGAAATAAATGACATCCTTACAAAGGGCCTACTGAAGAATGAAACACCAGGGTCGGAAAATCAAGGCAGAATCGGCCTGGTTTGAAATAACGAAGGCCATTTGCGTTTCATCTTGGCATCCCCTGCTGCTTCCCACCAGGCACATTTTATAATTTGGTTGGAAATAACATTAGTATTTATTTATTATTTCTATGCTGACCACTTGTTAACATAGATGTGTACTGCTGCCGCTGGCACACACATTTAACACCTGTTTATAAATTGTGCTTTTAGCTGCGTCTTTAAAGGTGCACAGAGGTACGTCCATGTTCACACACACACACACACACACTGCTGAGATGACTGTGGGAAAAGGATGGGAGTCCTTGTGCTCCACTAAGTGGAAAACTCAATCTTCTTACCTCAGCAGCTTCATACAGGGGAGAGCAGAGGACATGTGTGCCAGAGAGAGGTCTTGTGTTGTTGATTAGCAGTTTGCTCAGGAAAAGCTAGCAGACTTCTCTTAACAAAACAACAAGATCTCACCAAAAACTGGTGCACAGCCAGCATTCGCAGGGAACGTTTATATGGTCAGTGAATTCACTATGAATCACTTTTGTCCAGCTGTATGTCATTACAAAGACTTTAGTCTTTATTTATTCTGTAGTTTCATCTTAATGGATTTAAAAGCAGCGTATTAAATAAAAAATTATAACGAAAGATTAAATTAATAATTTATTCACCCTGATGCTGTTCTGAATCCATAATACCAGGGCTTTCGAGTTTTATCAAAGGTTAGGAGTGTGATTACATCTGTTAGGGGAGGAGCCACTCAAATATTTTAATCTCAAGTTTTTCTTTGGGGCCAAATTTCTTATTTGATACATTTGCATTTTTAAAATATATAAAACAATTTATTTTATTTTATTTAAATCAGATTTACCAATTGTTATACCAATCTACCAATTTCCTTAGTTTCAGGTAGCCAAAGCTAGGCTGAAGCTTTTGTTCGCAAAGCAGTTGGTTTCTGACCGCATCAATAATAATTTAGTATAAATTTGGCTATATTCCCCAACAGCTCTCACTATCTTTGATCACTTGCAAGCGATTTCTTCCAGGAAGTTTAAATGCTAAAAAAAATAAAAAAAATAAAGTGGTTGCCTACAGCATTCATCAGATCTTGCTCTTCCAATTTCCACTCCATGTGTGTGCGCATCCGTGTTGCCTAGTAACGAACATGCTTGCAGCGGGATCAGGTAAATTACATGGAAACAACAAATTCTCATTTCTGATTGACTGGTGGGTGACATTTAACTCTGTCGAACTCAAGACAGCTATGAACTCGACAGAGAACGTCCCTCCATATGCCTGTGCCTCGTCCATTAATTGTATATAGTGGGACATGTTATTCCTTACTTCTTAGCATGTGGCATGTGTGCGTGTGAACTGGTTGAAATGCGTGTGTCTTACGGTGAATGCATGAGACTCGAGAGCCCTGATTTTACATGTTTGGCAGACGCTTTAATTCAAAGCAACTTCAAGGTACATATACTGTATATCAGCTCATGCATTAGGAATCAAAGCCATGACCTTGGAGTTGCTAGAGCTATGCAGGAATTTTCCCTATGGAACTCAGAAGGAGGAGTTTTTCTTTTCTGTTCTAAAAAAAAACTTAAATATACTCAACTTGTGCTTATATTGCAAGTGTTACTATAGCTTTGTGTGAGGAAAAGGACAAAATTTGAATTGTTATTTGGTAAAAAATCATCCCATCTATTATAGCTCTCAATTCTAATTTGCAATCAGGATCTAATATATTGCATAAATATTTTCTGCAACTTAAAAGTAGGAGGATTTGTTGCAAACACTATCAAGGCCATGGGTTTGACTGATTCCCAGAGAAAGCAAGAACTGAAATCTAAAATCTTAAAATAAGTTGCTTTGGATAAAAGCATACACCAAATGCATATATCATCCAGATCAAGATTTACCGGTTTGACTGAGTTGTTGACATGAGGGCTTTTGAGTCCATCACTCAGGTTATAAACAGATTATTTGGGTATATGTAAACGCTTCTACTAACATAAAACCTGATATGACATTTTTTTTAACTTAGTTTCACCAGTCCCCATTCACTCCTACTGTATGGAAAAGAGCAGCCAGGATGTTCGGCAAGATAACTCCTTTTGTGTTTTATAAATAAAACCATAAAGGTTCAGGTCAAGACAACATTCATGTAAGTAAATAATGACAGAGTAACAGTCAAAGGTGACTTTGTCGTGGCTGTGTTCCACTATTACCACCTTCTCTAAAAGTCAAGACCAGTTATCACAGACATCACCCTCTTCTGTCCTCTCAGTCTGACCTTTATGTGCCTCTCTATGTCCATTTTTCCTCTTTTTTCCTTTGCACTCTCTCTCTCTATGTCTGGCCAGCTTAAGTTTAGTAGTCTAGCAATTCCTCATAATGATGTCAGCTGGCAGTCTTCCTCATGTACATCCGCTCTTCTCTCTGTCTCAGCGTTTGTGTGTGTGACTCATTCAGGGAGTCCGGATGCAGGTATGAAAATGTTTATGCAGCACAATAACTTTCCTCTTAATTGCAGAGAGTGTTCTCCAACACATGAGATCCATAAACCTCCTTCGTCATCACTCATTACCCATCACTCTCACTCATTCTTAAAGCTGTGGATTTTGTTTTTGTTTTTCCTATTCCAGTTTAATATGCAGAGATGACTATAAATAAGCCATCCGTAAGCCCTATTTGGATGGCATGAGTTTTCTAAACTACAGTGGCCATTACAGAATGTCAAACTCTGCAGTTGCATGCGTAACATATGATGTATATGTCTTTTAATGAATTATTTTTTTATATAATTTCAATTTAAATATACATCACATGAATTCATAAAAGTGACAGCTTATAATAGACCCTTGTAAATGTATTGAACATGATGCTTATATTATAATAGCCATTCAGAAGTTTTAGTGATTTGGCTCTTCTTAGTTAATTTTATTGTATTTCTCTTTCTTTTACATTTGAAAAGTTGAAATATTGAACACTTTTAATATTTCAATATGGACTTTGAACTAACAAAAGTCCAAAAAGCCTATGCATAAGCCTCGATAATCCATATAGGTGAAAAGTTGCAAAAAGGCCCACACACTAAGACGAAATTTCATTCCTAACTGATATTTCATTCATTCCTCTTTGTTTTCCCAACCTTGCGCCTTTGGGTACAACAACACTGCACATTTTCAGACTTTTTCGAATTAAACATAACTGATTCAGTTCATGAGTAGAGACTCTATACTCTGAAATACAGTATATTGGTCAGGTAAGGCAGACATCTAAAATGTGCGCTGTTGGTGTGCCTCCTGGAACAAGCTTGGGAACACTGGAGTTGCATGATAGTAAAAGATCTGGGCTGGTTACTGAAAGGTTGCCAGTTCAAGTCTTTTAGTGATGATCTATCAACTATGTGATACTGGCAAGGCAATTAACCCCAGGTTGCCCTTTGTAATAAGTCTACTGTAACACATTTAGGATACAAGTGACAAGTAACTGTAGACTATCTACCACACAAGAGGACTGATGCTGTGCTTCACAACAATGTTAAGTCAGTCATCAGCTTTCAACATCTTATGTCAAGTTCATGACCATGACTAATTAACATTTTCTAGAACTTATTAAGGACTCTTCAAATAAAGTGTTGCCTTGGAAACAATAACATCACGGGCATGTCATGCCTTTATAATAGCTGAGACTATGTGATTATGAGTGTCAGGCTCCTCTATACAATGGGTGGATCAGAGCCACACTCCAACAATCAGAGTTATTACAGCAGAATGACAAGCCACAGTACTGCCATTCAGCACTGTCCAAACTAGTTATTTCGCCTTGAACCCCTTGTGAGCAAGTTTATATATAGTACAGCACATATGCGACGACATGTTAGAGAAGGGGAATGGTAATTAGTGAACAATGAATTGAGTGAGTGACTGTCTCGTTCACTGGTCAGATGACAAGTGCTGTTTAGCGAGACAGACTGAGGTCTGTACGGGCGCATGAGGAGTGATGGTTTTGGGAGTTAAGTGTCACATAGATAAGTTAAGACTCATGGGATCTGACACACTCTCAGAAAAAAAAATTACCTACAAAAAACAATGCCTATCGGACTCAATTCATTCATTACAGTGATTTGTGTGTGTGTGTGTGTGTGTGCTCTTTTTTGTGTGACATATCACGAAACAACTCTGTATAATGACATGGGTATGACACAGGTATTACAAGGAGAGGGTGACTTATGAGGACAAAACCCATGTCCCCATTTTTCAAAATGCTTATAAATCATACAGAATGAGGTTTTTTGTGAAAGTAAAAATGCACAAATTTCCCTGTGAGGGTTAGGGTTAGGTGTAGGGTTGGTGAAAGGCGATAGAATATACAGTTTGTACAGTATAAAAACCATTACGCCTTTGGGATGTCCCCACTTTTCACAAAAAAAAAAACAAACAAACGTGTGTGTGTGTGTGTGTTTCTGGACGCATGCACAGGAATCCATGGCTCATTATCACCTGCTCATTGTAGTGTGAGTGTGTGCGAATGTTTATGCCGGGAAGGTAATTTGAGAATGCATCGAGTGTTTGAGGATTGCATCTGCATTGTTTCTCTAAACTGAGTTTACAGCTTGCTAATCGATACCATTGTGCTGGAGCTCTCTGCATAACAATACAATCCCTTTCCCTAATCACGAAACACTTATACATCTCCTCCCTTTAGTGTAAAAATATGAGCATTCATCACACTCAAGATGTTTGCCATTTCGCCGTCCGCACACAGTTCCTGCAAATTCCGCATTCAACCTCCTCGACAGCGCGAGAGCCCCCAATCATCAGCCCCGCACTTCTATTCAAACCACACCTGCATAATTGCCACATCTGACCTTTTCCAACCTGTCTCAGGCAAGCGCGAACGCACAATTGAGCGGCGGTATAAATAGCAGCTCATTTCATGCTGCTGAGGCATAAAACAAAGCTTGATTTTCATACCCACTTCATCTCACCAACTCTGAACCGAGCCACCAGGGCCCATTTCCTTTAATGATACCGACCCAAGCCGATGGTGCAGCCAGAAAAGAGTCAGTGGATGTTAAAAGTTGTTGTAAATACGAGCTTGTTGTCGTTCCGTTGAATTCGATTCTCGCCAACCCTTGTGAATTGGTAATAGCTCTCTGGATGACTAACTTCAATTACTGACAGCCATTCTCTAAGCAGGGTAGGAAGAAAAAAGTTTTGATATTGAAAGCAGCTCATAGTCTTAATCCATAATTATCCTTAAAGCTTTCCTCTGTCTAGGAGCTGTTGTGCCCCTGTACTGATTCGCCTGAGATTTCTTTAGCGTGTGAGCGAGCATTAGAACACAGATTTGCAAACAATGCACACATGCATAACAACTTGCAAAGCACGTGAGTCGCATCTTCTTAACCAGCTCGACGCATACATCACAGCTAAAATGCATCTCGGTGCATTCTAAAAACATGACCCCGATGTGTTGCGGATTATGCTTTTTTTGTGTTTTTGAGGCATGATTACAGACGCTTGCATTTTTTATCTCATTTCAACAGATTTACAGGATGTTTTATAAGCTTAATAATTCATTGGATCAGATTTGATCATTCTAAGGAAGATCATTCCTTTGAGAAGGGCTTTCCACATGTGTGACTGCTTGATATAAATCTGCTTGGCGTCTGCAGTGATGGGAAACACACAAAAAAAGGACAGAGATGGCGTTGGCCTTACACAAGAGGATCCCTTTTAATTCACCACAGACAGCTGCAATAAAATGACACAGAAGGGACGTCTTTTCATGTGAAGTAGAATACGCAACGAATCTCACACAATCACTGAACACAGAAAACTAGAGTAAGAGAATTCTTGAAACTCGGTACAGAAGTAGAAGAGCGTGGGTGGACGAGGGTGGGTGTTAATAGGGAATTAATGAGAGAAGAGCACACTGGATGAAGGGATGAACATGGAGCTATGGAGGAAAGATGCAGGATTAGTCGAGAGTGGGGTTGTTTTATGTGGGAGGGATTCTCCTGTTAGAAAAGTAATGGGATAGGGATCCCTCTGGAAACAAGAGCCCACACACATTGCCTCAGACTTGCAGTACTGCTGTGGACAAGCAGGAGCACTAAAGCTGTTGTGCTTACATTTAGGGTGAGAGTTTTCTTGAAGAAGTGTTCAACTAACTCGTCTTACACTACGGACATGAATGCTACCTGACATGAATGAGGAAAGGTTTACTATTTCTTTTCTAAAAGATCAGATTTACAGTTTTCATCTGCTTAAAAAAATATAAAAGCTTACATTAAGGGAATGCAGTCAAACTGCTTTAGATTGAGCCATTAACCAACTGCCAAAAAGAACACCCTAACAACTGCATAAAACACCTTAAAACTGCTCTGAACACCCAGCAACTGCTAAATATATATATAACAACTGCACAGAACACCCTAGCTGCTGTCCAGAACACCCTAACAACTGCACAGTGCACCCAGAATATGCTATAAACAATGGTCCAGAAAACCCTAACAACTACATAAAACACCTTAAAAACTGCCCAAAGCACTCAGCAATTACATACTGTATACATACTTTATAACAACTGCATATAACACCCTAAAAACTAGAACACCCTATAAACTTCCCAGAATACTTAATATATTTAACCCATCCAGGTGCACACACACAACAGTGATTAGTGAACACGCACAAGGTGAACATGCACACAGAGCTGTGGGCATCCATTTTTGCTGCGGCATCCGGGGATTAGATTTGAGTTTGGTGCCTTGCTCAAGGGTCTCACCTCAGTGGTGGTATTGAGGGTGGAAGAGAGTGCTGGTCATTCCCTCACCCCACCTATAATCCCTGCCGGTACAGAGTCTTAAATTCATGATCTTTGAGTTACAATTTTGACTCTTTAACCATTAGACCAGCACCTAGTATCCAGAACATCCAAGCAGCCACTCAAAACACTTTAGCAACTGCACAGCAACACTGTAGTAGAAGGTTGTGCATGGTCAAGCACCACTACCAGTTTTTATGCAAAATTCTACATGTGTAATTGAATATTTATGTGATATTAGAAGCATGCATAAGCCTTTGAGTAATATATACATTTATCAACCTACAGTATAAGCAGCAGGAACTGACTGAATGTAAAAGCACATTATTACCATTTTAGACATCAGGAAGTACAATGAGAATTTATATCAGGCACTAAAGTATTACATGATGCAGATGCTGATGAAATGCCCATGGAACAGAGCTTTATATCAAATAAGAAAGGCAATGTATTAATTTGTTTTATGCTCCTACCTTTCATTTGTTTCAAAGGTCATAATATCTGATTACCATTCACGTGAATGGGTACATGTGGCCAGGTGAATTTTTTTAATTAATTTATTTATTTATTATTTGATCTGCAAATCAGCATATTCAAATTTAAGGAATACATTTCATTTTAATACAAACAGTGTGTGTGTGTGTGTATGCTCTTGTTTTTGTGACATATCAGGACACAACTCTGTATAATGACATGAGTATGACAGAGATATTACAAGGAGAAGATGACTTATAAGGACATAAGCCATGTCCCCATTTTTCAAAACGCTTATAAATCATACAGAATGAGTTTTTTTGAGAAAGTAAAAATGCACAAAGTTTCCTGTGAGGGTTAGGTTTAGGGTTGGGGAAGGGTGATAGAATATACAGTTTGTACAGTATAAAAACCATTACGCCTATGGGATGTCCCCACTTTTCACAAAAGTGTGTGTGTGTGTGTGTGTGTGTGTGTGTATATATACAGTACTACGGACTACTTCTCTTCTCCATCTACATGACGTTATTAGGATCTGTCATTCAGAAGCATGGCTTTTCTTATCACTGCTACGCTGATGACACCCAACTGTACTTCTCATTCCCACCAGGATGTATTTTATGCATATTCTTTGTTTGTCCAATTGTTTTTATTTAAATAATCAACTTTTTAAAAATTGATTAATTCAAATTAAAAAGTATGGACATGGTTAAAATATGGATGTGACGAGTGTGGCGGGGGTGGGGGGGCGAGAGACGTGGGAACAGAGAGTTTGGAGATGAGCGACACCTGCTCGACCCACCAGTCTCGACTGCTTTTTATTTGTGCGCGTCAGTTGTCTGTGAGGGGCTGTTTTGTCTTTATTTTGTCATTAAAATATAATTTGATTGTCCGCCGGTTCCCGCCTCCTTCAATCTGCATCAAATTTGACTGATTGATGATAAATATATAAACCTTCTTAGTGTTATTGTAAAACTCATTAAAATTATTAGTGCTATTACAGACATATCACTTATTTCTTATTTATGTATGACTGACAAATATGCACCACAGTAAGATTATTAGTTAGTCTAAATGTTAAAACTGTGCAATCAACATGATGGAAATTTTACATGCAATTAAAATTGATGAGTCTTAAATTTAGGTCTAAAGTCTCAAAAAGCATTTATGCTTTTTATGTGAATCAGCCTATAAAAGGTTTACTTATAATCAAATATTAAACTGGGATAGAAGCATTTAAACACTGAAAATGTGGCATTCTTCTTATTTGTAGATTACAACAGCATGTGCACTTGAGTAGAGCAAGTTTCTGGCATTTGTAAAATAAAGTTGCACAGCTGACAATCTGGAGAAGTGACACAGCGCTCATCACAGCAACAAGTCCTAAAGACTCGCGCTCAAGAGCTAAGTGTGCCGTGCTTCTCCAGGTGTCTCCTCTGGGCAGATGGGCTGCACGACTGCCATTTATAGAACAGCAATTACTCAACATCTGCCACAGTGATGAAGCCTCAAATTATACCGTGGAACCCAGCAGGGGGCTGTAGGTAGGAGCTGTGGGTTTTCATCATGGGAGGGTGGACAGGGACCAACCTACCAGGTGTTCCCTACACTGAATGTCTCAAGGGGCCAAGGAGAAAAAGCCGGGGAGGTCTACAGTTGAGCTCATTTAGCCTCAACAAAACATTAACTGCAAGGCACCCAGCCTGGCCAGCACAGTTTGAAGCGCTAAGTTTTACTAATTCATACATGAAAACAGGACAACATATTGGCAAGATTCATATAGCTCCTTTGGTCTGCCTCTCATATATATTCATGCATCACATTTCCCGTTGCAGGCCTGAGATTGTAATGCATTCATATCTCGTACCATTGTTGCGTTAGTTTCAGATGCTGCCGCCTTGAGCCAGTCAAAAACCTTCAAAAACAAAATGGATTTGTGCAGTGTGTGAGATGACATATGCATTCACATGTTCATTATTTAAAATATAAGTGCTTTGGCATGCAGAATAATGCTCGTCAAATGTTCTTCGACATCGGATCCACCCAAAACCAGGCAGGTTACCAAAAAAAGAAAATGAAATAAACAAAAGAAAAACAACTGAAATCCGAATATGCAAACACTCGTTCCTTTTACAAGTAAATAAATAAACATAACAATAGTTTTGTGTTGTCAAATCACAATTCAGCTTTTCTCAAACCTTGACAGATGAGACACAAAGGTACAATAGAAGGCAGGAACGTGGATCCTCTCCCAAAGACAGCGGTGATGGTGGGACTGATTGAAAAACAAAGAGAGGAATTGGAAAATTTGAGAAAGTTAGAGGTCTCTCCTGCATTACGCCAAACGGGGCATGTTGCCTGGAGTCTTGCCTACGGACATCAGCATGGGCACACACACACACACACACATACACACACAGACACTTTCTCCAGTTGCTTTTTTCAGTCTGTTTTATTTACTAGCAGTATGGCGCACATTTGCATGACAACAACAACAAGATGTCTCAAAAGTTTTCAACGTGTCATCTGTCTCCACACGTTTCTCTGCACTTAACTTTAGCTGCCAAGTCATTTCGAACTGAATTCTTAACATCAGGAGTAGAGGAGCGATTTTGAAAAGTGCATTTGGGGACAGCAAAGCATGAATATTAGTAAACCTTGAGTGAGATAAAGGTGGTTTGGCTTGCAGTCTGAGATTTGCTCTTTGAATTCTACCTTGAATCATTTAATTAATGAACCGACGTTTTGTGTAGCAGACTGCAGTGTCCTGGCGCATTACTTAAAACATATCTTAAATTATTTAACATAACTATTTTATAACAATTTTCTATATAACATTGTTGTAATTCTTTTAGAATTATTATACATGCAGTTTTGACCTTAAATTAATTTACTATTTAATTGAACTGAAAAAGGATGAAAAGTTATTAAATATTTAAAACCATAAAATAAATTTCAATCATTTTAAAAATGTATATATATATATATATATATATATATATATATATATATATATATATATATATATATATATATATATATATATATATATATATATATATATATATTTATACCATTTATTTGAAATATAAATCCTTTGTTACAATATAAATGTCTTTACTGTCACCTTTGATCAAATTAATGCATGGTTGCTGAATAAAACTATTAATATTAATAGGCCTACTTAAGAAGTTAATATGAATATAAAGAAATATATTAATATATTATAATATATTGCGCATAATAGTATAAACTTCTATAGAATTTCAGCTTTAAGAGCACTGTATAGTTGTATATAAATGTATAAAATGAAAAATCCCTAAAATAATTCCATTATTGCAAAAACACAGCACATTACTTGTGCAAAGTGTTACTTTTTTTCTCCAGCAGTGCATTTCTGGTTGCGCTGGAGTTGTATAAAAAAAATCTAAATTCTTCCCACTGCTGGAGCCTCGGGACTAACGGCCTGAAAGAGGAGCTTACACTGTGTTACCCGGTGTCATGAATCTTTCATAAAACTGTCACAGGAAAGATGGAGCGCCGATGTAGCCATAATTCCCAGTGCCGCCGACACAGTCCCAGTAGAAAGTGTGTTATTGAGGCAGGTGGATGCTTCGAGTCTGTTGCGTTAATTGAGATTGGCTGTAATAATATTTTACATCAAGTCACTATAAGAGTGTTATTACAATTTCAAGTGTCAAGTTAATATTGAAAAACGACTTTCTAAATCTATTCTTTGCTCTTAGTTCTTCACTCTGCTCCTGTTCCAAGTATTTCTCTGTATTTTCTTAAATGTGATGAATTATCCATTCCTCTCTTCAGGAAACTCTGTCTGCCTCGCTAAAATAAGAGAGATTGCCGTTTGCATGCGTAGATAAAGGATAAAATATTCATATCCATACATTGTTAGCTTGTGCTTTTTTGTTCTATTTTCTTACTCTGGAACATTTCTCTGCACTTTATTGTTTTTCTTATTCATGAAGAGCACTGAAAGTGTCCTTATACCAGCATTATGAGGCATTTAAAGGCTCTGCTTGGGAATTAACTTCAAAAACCTTAACATTTTCACTCCCATCCATACATACATGCACATCCTCACATGACTACACTCTAAAACCAATGGCATGACAAACCAAAGACCTTTGACAACATATAGTGGCAATTCAACTACTGCTTCAAATATCAATACAACTCAGTGATGGATGTTAACTACATTTCCATTTTATAAAATTTTCTTTATAGTAGAAAGGAGATCTTCAAATTATAAAAACGTTCTTTACACTTAAAAAAAAAAAGTTCACTAAAGTGTTATTTGGCAAACCAAAAATGAAAATCAGTATCAAGCTCTCAACATAAGAGCTTAAAAGCATTATAGTTTTATCTTTCTCATTAATTAATAATCATCTTGTTTATAAAGACTCATTAACAAACTTTGATTTAACAACGAACAAAAAAAAACAAAAAAACAGCCGATTCTAAAATGATTTGTTCGTTTCCTTCACTTTCCACTTCTCTGTGGAACCCTTCAACAGATAATGACGAAATGGCGTCTGCTCCAGCTCTAGTAATGACCTCTAATGTGTTGAGCTGGGATAATGTGCATTACAAGTTGCATTTGCGTTGAGTTTGGAATATGCCTCCACGCTTTAATACCGCGCTGCAGCGAGAATCCATTATGGTAATGCAGCACCTGAGGGAAGCAATGGGAGATATCAGTCTTCAAGTGCTTATTACCAAAGATGACTGTGTTTAATGAAAGTCTCCCTGTGTGAGAAGGTAAGCCTTTCTCTTTCTTTCTCTCCCCCTCTCTTCTTTTTCCATTTGTCCTTTCAAACCTGTTTCTTCCAAAGTGCTTCTCTCTGTTGCCATCCAGCCTTGTGGAAGCTACTTTAAAGTTATAGTTTGTATAGCTCTGAAAAAAAAAAAAAAAATAGCTACACTACAAGCTTCTACAAGACTGAAAGGACCAATATGTATTTACAAAACAACATTTTGACCACAGTGAATGATTTATAAAATGAAAACAAATATATTTTGACATTTTCTTCAAATATCCATATGTATGAGTAAACTTGCTCAGTAACGTACCTGGTACAGCATTGCACTTACAATATGAAGAGTGTGGGTATGAGTCCTGTGAAATCAGAGTAATGAAAAAAGAGCTCAAAGACTTTTAAATTAGGGCTGCACATTTAATTGAATTTCTAATCGCAATTACAATTATGGATGCCAGTTACGTAATCGTTTTAAAATGGAAATTAATCGTTCAAAGTCCACTTATGTTATTCTTCGTGCTTAAGATGCATTTTTTTCTTTCTACATGTTATCTTAAAGGTTTTTTTTCCATTATTTTAATTTTAGTTTTAGTATAATATTATAATGCCATTCATATTTTTTACTCTTTTATAATTTAAAGAAGACACCAATCTGATGCATAGTTGACATCTGAGGCTTAATACTATAGAAAAGCACTAAAAGATGCAAATTGTGATAATCGTAATTAATAATCGCAATTGCAATTTCAAGGGAATAATCGATAATTATGATTTTTGTCATAATCGCGAACCCCTAGGTAAAATGGTATGTTTGCTTCAGAAAATGTGTTTTTATCTCTGTCACAAACTGCACAGAGAGACAAAGGCTGATGATCCAAGTGCAGATTTTATTGATGGGGTAATCCACAAATGTAATCCAAATCCAAATTGTCTCACACAATAAACAATCCAAACAAAGACAGAGAATTCAGCGAATCAAAAACCAGGATACAAGGCTAGGAAATGCAGTTGTGACACAAGCAAGACTTAGCAATGAATGGCAGAGAGAACTTATATACAGAGGGCTTATATAGGGTGAGCTAACAAGGCTAATGAGACACAGGTGAAAACAATGAGTGATGAGAATTATGGGAAATGAAGTCTGTGATAGAGTGTCAGTAGTCTGGGATGGAATACCCTCTGGTGCCCATCAAGGTGGTGCTTGCGACAATCTAATATTTGCTTATGTAAACACAGTTGGTTAGGTTTAGTGTTGGGTTTAGCAAAGGTGCTAAGTTATTTTTTATTTATTTAGCACGGCTCATCACATTTCCAGTTACTATTTCTCCCATTCATTTGTGTACAACAGGTCCATCTCCTACAAGTGGCTTTTAGCAGTACTCCACTTATAATATCTCAGACCACACTACTGAAGTGTGAAGTCGGTATGCTTTGAGACTTTATACACTTCTGCCATCCCCATCCAGCATCTTCCTTTGCTCTCCCTTGTCCTCCTCTCATGTCTCACCATCTTTCTCTTTACCTCCCCTCTCTCATTTGTCTACACCAAGCAGTGACAGCTTATGTAACAGCTCCAAACTTAGCTTCCTATTTGAATGACATGTTACATTTCAGTTTTTTTTCTTCCATTACTTGACTCACTTTAGTTATTACCCTTTGACAAAGAGAACAAGATGAGGAGAAGGCTGAGAAACAAGAGAGAAAGATAGAGAATAAGAGGAAAAAGAGCGAAGAAGAGTGGAAGCGTGGAAGAGAAAATAAGGATTCAGTTATTTAATCTTTACAGACAGAGTCTGACTTTGGCACTATTCATAGGCCAGAGGTGCACGATGCTTCATGGGGGCTGCCCTGGGATGGGGAAACAGCAGCACGCAACACCAACATTTTGAGAACGTAACATGAAGGAGGAAATCGTGAGTGAAAGAATGAGGGAAGTGAAAAACAAGCAAAAGAGAAAAATGGAAAGCACAGGAGCTCTTAGTCACTTGTCTGCCTTGTAAATCTTTCGTGATCAGTCACATGCATTTAATTACTTATGCTTTAAATTCCCAGTTTTGACTGAGTAAATGCTGACAAAAAAATAAAATAAAAATGGTGTAACAGATATGCTTATAATAAATTTCAACTTACACAACTTCTGACCAGCCAATCAATTATAGTGGGTACGGAAAGTATTCAGACCCCCTTCAATTTTTCAATTTTTGTTATATTGCAGCCATTTGCTTAAATCATTTGAGTTCATTTTTTTCCTCATTAATGTACACACAGCACCCCACATTGACAGAAAAACACAGAATTGTTGACATTTTTGCAGATTTATTAAAAAAGAAAAACTGAAATATCACATGGTCTTAAGTATTCAGACTCCTTTTTGTTGTTATGGATTTGGGGGTGCATTATTTTCAGCTATGAAATCAACAAAAAAACAAACAGTGAAAATACAGTATAATTACAGTTTGAAATATCTGTTTTGTATTTGAATAAAATTTAATTTATTTCTGTTATCAAAGCAGAATTTCAGCATTACTCCAGTCTTCAGTGTCACATGATCCTTCAGAAATCATTCTGATATGATGCTTTGCTGCTGAAGAAACATTTCATATTTGTATCAATGTTGAACACAGTTGTGCTGCTTAGCAGTGATACCTTGATTTCAGCATTCTTTGATAAGTAGAAAGTTTAAAATAAACACATTTATTTGAAATAAAATTATTTTAAAACAACATTTGTAGATGTCTTCACTCTCACCTCTTTTTAAATAAATTTAATGCATCCTTGCTGATTAAAAGTATTTTATTTTATATTTTCACTGACCCCACACTTTTAAATGGCGGTGTCTTTAAATGACTTTGAAATATTATACATTGAAATAATCTATTCTGAAAAGAAATGCAGATGCATTATGCACACTCATATAAATAAATGCATGGCACTTATTATGAAGCTGAATGCAAATTATGTCCAGTTAACTTCTTATAATAGTGCTTAGTGTGTGAGAAGCAGTGTACACTATGTAGGGACCATGTGAATTGAACAGTGTTACATTAAGGGACAGTGGAGGGAATTTCCTTGTACAGTGAAATTATCCATAGAGTTCCCTTCTTTCATTTTTCATTTCTACAATGCAGACAACAAACTCGAGAGAGCAAGAGAAAGAAATTGAGGTAAGACAAAAGAGAATGTGCAACAAAGCTGATATCCCCTTGACTTTGATTGTTATATTACACATAAATAAGACTAGGAATTTCTCAGAGTGATTAAGTAGGTCAGATTTCCATGCTATTCTTTGCATCCTTTACATATGAGTATAAACAGAGTTGATATTGGCTTTCTAATAAATGCTTTGAGGCAGGAATTTTCTCAATAGTTTTGCCGGAATAGCAGAAGATGGAAAAGGAAATGTCTTTGTTGCTGTCTGACTGAACCGCCAGGAACAAATATTAGAGGGAAAATACTACAACTTTGTCCTCTTTCACTCCTAATTGCTCTTTTTTTTAAACCATACACTGTGTTTTGCTCTATCTACGCTCATCTCCTCGTTCACTTATTTCTCCAACAGATTCCGTCTGCTCCAGCGCACGGGTGAATCAGCGCTCCGCACGGCCACAGCCACTAAACTTCTGATAAAATCAGTGTTTAATTCACATCGCTCGAGGCCATTGACAGAAAAAGTGGAAGCCTTTCATCTACAAAGGGATACATTGGGACTCCTAGCACGAAAGGATTCTCGCAGAATGAGAGCAATCGTCACGAGTTGTCCCATTTATTTCACTGAGCGTGTTCTCTCACTGACACTAAGAAGATCTGAGGGGCCTGGAATGAGACGCGTACAGCTATCTGCTATGTGGACAGAGTGCAAAATGCAACTTTTAGTGCTTTGAGCGACAGACTTTATGGCATAATATCGCTTTGTGGTGGAAATTATTTGAGGCTGATCTTCCTACCTGAAGGCCATTCCCAGACCAGATAAAGTGAGTGACATGACATTCAGCCAAGTATGGTGACCCATACTCAGAATTCGGGCTCTGCATTTACAGTAACCCATCCAAAGTGCACACACACAGCAGTGAACACACACACACTGTGAACACACACCCGGAGCAGTGAGCAGCCATTTATGCTGCGGTACCCAGAGAGCAGTTTGGGGTTCAGTGCCTTGCTAAGTTGTGGTATTACCAGCCCAAGATTCGAACCCACAACCCTAGGTTTAGAAGTCAAACTCTCTAACCACTAGGCCATGACTTAAATTGGGAATATTGTCACATGCCCGTTTGAAATTTTGTGGGAGAGACACGCTCTGAGTGGGTCATTCTCAAAATCTAGTGATTTCATTTATAATATTTAAATCACGACACAGAAAAAAACCCCATAGAAATAGTTAAGAAACTTCACATAAAAGGCATTACTTCTTAAGCTAAAAGTTTATTACTTAACATAAAATGGCCTGACCCAGATATTTATTGACCCAGAATTTGTTTATTTGCTCATATTGTTCTAAAAAAAATGCAGATTTAATAGTTCAAATATTGAAAACACTTAATTTAGATTTAAATTGATCTCTTTGTTGTGGACTAAATAAAAGTAACACAAATATAAATATACCAAAATATACCTAGGTATTATTTGAAGTAAAAACCACAAACTGCAGCTAACAGGGAACGTTTCCAGAAGTTTGGCTAACGTTTTTGCAAAGTTATGAACTATTCTATTATCAGTAACATTAAAAAAGCATTCATCAAAGTTAGCTGGCCTTTATTAATGTTCTCAAAACATTAGCACAGAAACATTATTTATGCATCGTTCATGGACCACTTTTCCTGAAATGTTTTAGTCGATGGGTTTAGTGATTTAGTTTAGATGTTTGTCTAACATTTTTTAAATAAAACTACATGTTTCAGAATGTTTAGTGAAAATCCAAAAGCAACAGTCCCATAGTGTTTGCAAAATGTTACATTGGAATGTTCCATTAATATTCCAATCAACAAGAACAAAGGATTTTAAAACCTTTTTTTTTTTTTTTTTATGAACATTGTGAACATTTGGAGAACATTCAGTAAATAACTTAAATGGGAATGCTAGCATAGAACTTATTTTTGTTAGCTGGTCTCATTATGTATGGTTTATTCTGGCTGTGTTAAATTACTTACCTCTTGACCTGAAACATCATTTGATAAGCATTCATGAACATCAGAGGCATAGCTGAATATTTTCTGCCATGTTTTGTTATATCTCTGGTCAGTTAGGTGGGGGGGAAGGGGAAAGGCACAATCACCAACCTCAATCCACTGTAATGCCACCAGAAAGCTTCTCGCTTAGAATTCATTTCTTCGAATGGGCCACCTACAAAGCCCTGTCCATGCTGCGAGCTGGTATGCCTCACTCATCCTGCCAAACAGTAATTTGTCAACCTTTTGGAAATAGCTTATGTAACCCCCCCATCCACCATCCCAAAAAAAAGTATAAAAAAATATGCTGGCTTTCGAAAAAGCATAAATAATTATCATTTTGTTAGTGCAGAGATAGCTTATTAAACAAAGCAGGAGCTTAGCGTTTGAAGTGAATAATCCAGCTGAATATGTACTTGCCCTGCAGCGCTGAAGACACGGCCAGAACCATCACACCGTACAGAGACACTGACACGTGACTCACTGCTAAAGCTTACTGAGACCTGATCTTCAGCAGCAACACGTCAAATCTGCCATGTGCTAAACCCATTCCTCAATAGATTCTTAAAATGTTTGTACCAACAATCAGATGCCCACAGGCGATGGTGGCCTATCAGCTGGTGCATTGGATGGCACTTTAGATGAATATAGTACACTTTGATGTTCCTTTGCTATAATGCTTGAAAAAAATATTTTATCTTTAAAGTATTTTCTATCCATCTATAATATATATATATATATATATATATACATTCTTTCCATGATCCACAAATTCCATTTATTAATTCATTCCATGTTCCACAAAAATCGTGTTGGAAATCATTCGCATTTATGTATACCAATGTTATTGTTAAAAAAGAAATAAATAACTCCAATACAATTATAAAATGTATGGTCAATATAAATTTAACAACTGAAACCCAATATCTGGTTCCAGCTAGCCCCTATACTTAGCAAGTTAGTTATCCGTTATTTTCTTTTCTTTTCTATTCTATTTAATCTATTTAATGGCAGAAAATAATAAAAGTACATAGATAAAGGTTTTCGGACAACTAAATTCAGCTTATAAAACATGTAATTTGCCCTCTTGGCCATCATTTTTTTCTGAAGGTTAAAAACTTTTCTTTTGACCATTTCTTGAAAAGGAATTATGGCTGTATATGTCTATTACATGGTGAATGCTGTATCCTTGGATCTTTCATTTAAATGAATATTGAATAAGTTGCAGTTAACTAGCGCCTGAATGAAAACTAAGATTAAGGAGAACAATGCAATCAAATATAACCTCCACCTTATTTGAATGCATCTCTAAGGTAAAGTCTCTTGAACCTTTCTGGGCTGATGGCATGTGACTCATTTGAATCACAACACAGTGAAACTCATTTGCTGATAGTGACGGACGGAGAGAAATGTCAGACCTCTGACCTTAAGATTTGATCCTCGGGCAATGGTTGGGCAAGCTTTCCTGAGGAAGCAATATCAGAAATGTAGCTAAAAATACAATCATGAGTGGTAAATAACTCTCACTTGTTTCTCCTTGAGCTGTTTGAGTACTACAGCATACAGTTTACCCTGAACAAAATGTTATTCAATGACTTGATGAAAAATGTCATACTTCAGGATGTTACCATAACTTTTTTTAAAGAATAACGGAGGCTTTAGTACTTAAAAAGCCACTTTGGTTATATATACATCATTTGTTTGTCTTTGACACCAACAGTTGGTGTATGGACACAAAACGGCTGTTTGTGTGTCAAACAAGGAGAATCACCCCACACTCTTCAGAAGAGGCTAAAATCATTTTTCTGTATACATTTACTTCATATGTTTGCACAAGAGTTCGCAGTTATGACCTGGCAGGTTCCAAGAGCTCTTAGAAATAGCGTCCAAACAAGAGATTTTGACTCACCGACACTTTTAGCTTAGTTTTGTGGTCATGTTTTTATATCAAACATCACCTCGATAGCTCCTCAGAGGTGACTGTCATGCTCCAGAGCGAACAGCATGATGTGGGTGTTGACCTTTGCCCCGGTGACCTTAACTGACCACTGCTGCTCTGAACACACTGCACTGGTTTGAGAGAGAAAGTTCAAGGCTGGATGCTCACCAAACATTTCCTTTTAGCCGCAGAGATGGAAGAGTTTTGCTTATAAATAAATCAACTGATTCTGACTGTTTAGAGACAACTAGTGTAAGGCTCATTTTTGGGAAATGTTGCCATTCGTGTCAAAATAACTTACTGCTGATATAATTAACAGGAAAAAAATCACAGATACTGAAAATTATTGAGAGGCATAACCCTGAACATTGCGTAATTAAAAATAAAACTGATTTTAATCTTATTAAATACATAAATTATAATAAAAATATCTTTAAAAGCAAGAACTAAAAATGATTTTATTTTTGAGAAGTAAGGCTTATTCTTTAGAATTGGTGCAATTAGTGTCTTTATGACTTACTGCTGATACAATTAAAAGGAAAAATCACAGATACTTAAAATTATTTAAGAGATGTAACTCTGCAATAAAAACAATACAATTATTTATATATTTTTATAAACGAATAAACTATCATAATACAATTATTTTATTTTATTTTATTATTAAACAATTACAATTATCTTACCTCACAGAACACATACTAATTGCACAAGCGGAAAAATAATAATTTGTGCACTGTACAGACACTGTATAGTTTTGTATATTTTTCATTAAAAATCTGCTATGTTCTTTCCCCAATTATATTTTACATAAATTTTTCTATTTATTCACACATCTCAGTTTTATGTTTTATTATGTGTGTGTATGTCCATTATTCATTGGTGGTTCTGTTTGTTGTTTCACCATAGGAGAAACTAAAATAATTATAATGTCATATCACTAATCAATTTTGGCAAAAATGGCATCGCCTTTTTGAAACTTAATTTCTAAGGTTGTATGTGACAAATAAAGAATCTTAAACCTAAATATTTTAAAGTATTTATTTTACATCAGAGCATTGGCTAACTCTAATGTGCGTCTTCATTACATTTGAACCCTTTGATGTTCAAATGTCCTACACCCCTGTCCTGAAGCCACCTCCACCCCCTGCAGTCATGTCAGGGTCTCATGTCAATGATAGGCTCAATGGAGCACATGATCCAAGAGAAGACTCGCCCACCTGCCCGAAAGACTCATTAACCCACAACACTTCGGAAACACAATGACATTCTCGACCAGGGGTCGGACTTGATGCTAAGCTGGGTTCACAACCCCAACAGTGACTCTCACACTCTGCATACATGAAGAGACGAAGCCTTCCATGCAGGACAACATACCGATTTGGACAGGAGCAACTTAACCTGAGCTCACCTTTACCAGTTTGGGTTACAAAACATTGCACTGGGTTGAAGAGATAGGGTGGCTGCTGGACTAGTCCTGCCATGAACGGGTTCCTGGGGAAAAGCAACCATCTTGTTTAGTCATCCACATTCATGTAGTTTGTGTTACATATGATATGTTTCTGAAATGTGAATTGGAATAAAAGTTGGTGTTTTATTGCCTCTATCGTTCATTTTAGCTGCAAACTGAAATGAATTTGATGTAGTCATAATTCTGTAGTTTTCCTGTAGCTCAAGTGGTAGACGCATTGCATTATCAAGCGCGAGGTTGGGGGTTCGATTCCCCGGGAACACATGATAGGTAAATATTGATAGCCTGAATGTACTGTAAGTTGCTCTGGATAAAAGCGTCTGCTAAATGCATAAATTTATTTATTTATTTAGTGAAAGTTTGAGCCTTAATTGGATTTTATGATTTATCAACTGTGAATTTACATCAACTGAGCTGTAAGATACTGTACAGTAGTTCAACTATCTGTAAGACATTCTGGCAAGGTACTGTATGCCAGCTGAACCTCAAGTTTAGATATTTGCAGGCACCCCGAGAAGCTCTCAAAGAGTGAGCCCACTAGACAGGTCAGGTCACTCTCAGACTTCAGCAAATCTTTCCCATCTCCTTGTTTACCTCCTCTGACCTGATTTGAGTCTGGCCCTTCCCTGGAATATCAGAAGCAACTCTAATCCTTCCTCAAGACTTTTTTTTTTTCCAAATCTCAGCGAGCAGGAACAACCCCAGCCATCTGTGTGTCTCTCTATTGATCTGGCTTCCCTGAGTAGATTCTGGAAGGCTGGAATATCCCCCCTCTCTGCCACCAGACTGCACCGCTCAGCGGTCACCACTCATCAGGTTGGCACGCGCTGTTCTGTGGCCTTTCTGAACATAAAGGCATGTCTGGATGTCCATCTCCTTTTAGACTTAATCTCTTCTAAGATCCACGACGGTATGTTGTTTAATCAGTAGGGTCTATCGTTTGATGAGACCATTCTCAGTGTTTGTGGAAGACCTTTCTAAAAAACAGCACTTTTTCTTATAAGGTGAATGCAATTTTATTTATTTTTTCATATAATGCCTTATAGCAATATGACATTCATATTGGACTTACACTAACTGTACACCTAGGGCCAGATTGACTAAACTGGGCAAATTAGCGTTAGAATAACACGATACCATGAAATTGCTGATGGGAGTGGGAAGTTTCTGAGGGTGATCGACTGACAATACACAAATTAACAAACAGATGCAGCAATTTTTATATTGACTAAAGCGATCTACCAAGAGCAGAGCAAATTAGCATAGGTAGGCAATCAAGTAAAAAATAATACTTAGAGATCCAAATAAGTATTAAAAATGACACGAACTACTTATGGTGGTTGCATCTCTTTTTTAGTCTGTTTATGGCCTTGTTTACACATTTGCAGAGACAAGTGAGGCACACGACTGAGGCATCCCTGACTGCTCGGACAGTTCGACCTTCTGCGGCGGAGGGGGGCCGAGGGGGGAGTCCCCGTTCCCTGCCCTGCCCTACAGAGAGGGCCATCTGTGCTAGGAAACCTCACGCCGAGGACCTGGCCATGTGTGCCATGCCCTGTGACTCAAATACACACACACACACAACATACACATACACTTTAGCTTTCAGCCTTTTCACTGAGAGATACTGTCAACCCTCATCCCACTCTCCATCTAACCGTGCTGAAAACGATCACAGGAAAATGCTATGCAATTGTTTTTTTGATGTTTGGGTCACCGCTCTCACCTACCAAATTAACATCACATATATTCCTGATGTACAAAAGCAGATTTGTGATGCCAAACGTGACCTGAGGGGAATCATTAGGACGTCGTACATGTGTTGCGTGCTGTGAAATGTGATAACAGAATAAGTGGCGGCACTCTGTTCTGGTTCTCATTCGGGGAGCCGGGGAGCTTGTGGCAATATTAAACCTCCAAAACATCTGTGTGAGGGGCACAGGATGGGGGCGAGCCAGGAATATTCAGAGAATATGTGAAGTGGAAAAGCATTTTTAGGTCAGTGAAATCAAAAAAAGATCAACAGAATGACAGAGAGGATGCAGCGCTGAATGTAAAGCCATGCACATCGAATTCAGTCTAATGTGATTTTGTGTTCTGTGTCTATTCAAGTCAGCCTTGATTTGGTTTCCAACACTAATCGCATCATCCAAGAGATTTGCATGGGCTTTTTTTTCTCATCTCTGTTTTTTTTTTTTTTCTGCCTTATTGAAACTCTCATAAGCCATTGTCACCTAAATCCCCCTGATGAATTAAAAATGATTGATTCAGACGAGGAAACAGCACCATAGGGGTTGGGGGGGGGGGGTCTACTGGCAACAGAGGACAGAAAGGGAAACATAATTGAGTCCACATTCATTTGCGCGTGAGAGTCAGGTCCTGTAATCACCTCAGGAGTCAGCACACCGCAATCAGTCCGCCCTTCGCTTTAACCTGCCGCGCTTTTTAGTGCACTTTGTCAATTAGAATCAGCTTGATGATTTTGTATTGAATTTCAGCATGAAAGGGCTAATATTGACGAAGTGTGATAAAATAAGCCTGGACGCTTTTTGTGCTAATGGGCCATTCTCTGCACGTACTGGCTTATCAGTCTCAAAGGAAACGGATCCTGCATTACATTTAACATGAATCTGACTTGCTCCCAGGAGAATTATGTTCAAAGTTTAGATGTACATTTCCACAAAATAATACATATGTTTGAACATATATGTCTTTAAGATAACTGAATCGCTTTCCTGCCAGAGTAGTGTGTGTGTACTGTTTTTGCATGCAGTTTTCTGCCTGTTCTTTATTAGTATGTGACAGTTTTAACTAATTATTCCAACCAATAACCATACGAGCAATCAGGGAACAGATTAATTAAGGCTCAACACTAATATTTGTGATGCTTTTTTAAATGTTTTATCCTCATCTTGTTCCACTTTTACACAGCCTGTTTGACCAAATTTCATTTCAAAACTTGAAAATGTTAAATACAATTTCAGTTTCATCCTCATAACATCACAGACCTACAATTAAGTTTTTTAATTTAGACATTTAAAGTTTCATTTGCAGTGGGCCTAACATTTTCAGTTCAATCAAGGCAAACATATTAACTGAATCTAATACATCAATCCACATAATAGCAGGAGTTATAATGCATTAATAAGCTATAAGTGGCATTAGATATAAGTGGATATAAGTGCCATTTATTAAAAATAAAAAATAAAATACAAAGGTGTGATGACCTACAGTTTACCTTTTGTTACTTTCTGAACACCTGTGTGAACTTGAACTTTTTTGTATTGGTTTATGAAAAATTATGAAACTTTATGAAAAATTGTTATATACTAAAATTAAATTAATCTAATACAATAAACATCCCTTTCTGATATTATAAAATCTGATAACTCTTTTCCAGCACGTCATGAGATCAAAAAGGCACCGCACACAAAAAAAATGATCTGGAGTGAGTTGTTGTTGCTTTACTCTGACTTTCTAGCATAATAAAACTTTGTATTTTTTGAATAGAATAAATGTGCTGCTCTGTCCAGTTATAAACTATACAATAGTGTTATACAAAAGTATAAAAAAGAAAAAGTTTTGGTGAAGCGAACAATGTCAACCTCAGACGCACTGTAGTATGTCTACAAATAAGCCTTGGTCCCAGTCACACTCAAAAGTGTATTATCATTGTTATTAACATGTTTCGCACAAAGCGGATCTTATTTCTGCCCAGGTTTCCCTGCACACGGCACGCACACATACACACTGCTCCAATTAGGAGGGAGTGTTGTGTAGAGTCAGTGTCGAGGGATTCAGCTTTCTTCTGCGCTGTCAGGTCCCATCAGAAAGGCGGCTCATTAGTGTCAGGTTCAGCACTGCCACCGACTTTCCCTTCTCTCTTGCTCTCTGTCACTCTCTCTCTCTCTCTCTCTCTCTCTCTCTCTCTTTCTCTCTCCTCCTTTTTCATTTTCGCACAAACATTTCAAAAGAGCCTGCTGTACGCTTTCATATCTATATCATCAGAGCACTTGTTCTTCAGCCCCCCATGAATGCTCCCTTCTCCACCGGTCCAGCCGGAAGAGGTAAAACGCATCCAGAGTGTGAAGAAGGGTTACAGATCATCACGTGTTGTCTGTTAAAAATGGTTTTACTTTTATTGGTGAATCTCACAAAACCTGTCAAAAGCATGTCCCAGTCATATTGCACCCCCAAATCAAACACATCTGTCTGGAATTGCTGGTCAATCATAACATTCATCGGTCCAATAGGTCATAAGAATGATGCTACACCATCAAGACTGTAATTTAGATCTTCAATAGAGTTTAAATCATTCAAGCACAAAAAGACGCGAAAGGATACAAGTCAGTACGCACACAGAGAAACACTGAGTTCTCTTTTGCGTCAATAACTACTCCATTTAGTCACGTCTCTGGCAACACGCAAACATAACAAAACAAAAAAACATGAAAAAAATCACTCACTTCTCATGAATGAATAAATATTCTGGCTTTAACAAGGATTCATCTTTATTTATTTTAGGAGAATATGCAGTGTTACATTTGATTATGCCGTTGAACACTTACAAACCCAAATACCTGAAGCATTGTTTCATTCTAATCTTTGTCCTGTTTATTTATTTGTGCAATTGGATATAATGTTTTTATTGTTTTCTTATTCACTGACTGTTTACTTGTCTTTAATAAAGTTTGAACCTTATATTTGTTAGACTAGTAGTAGATCTTTTTGGTGGCTTATTGTGCTTAAAACTAGTTTAAACCTCAGACATGATCATGTCTAATGGATTTAATGGACACGCACACATGGTGGCCATTGTAAGTCCTCAAGACCGCAAGTGCACATGAAGTGTGTCAATTCAGACAGGGCCACTGTCAACAGTTACAATATTTTCCGGCATCACCAGGGGCTTAAGCTCAGCTCGGGCCCTGGGCTTAAGCTCAGGTAAGCCTGTGCATTAATAAAACCCAGTACACCACATAACTGACCGCTGTCCCTGGCAGTCAATCTCCAACACTGTTCCACTCTGTATTACACTTGCATCACTCTATGGTTTATTACTGTCACATAATAAATCATATTAACTAAAATCAATAATTAATGTCAATTTATTTATTTATTTGGCGAGTAGCTGCATAATAAGCAGGACAACATACAGCCAGTTCATCATAAAAAATAAAATAAAAATTGTATCCTGTATACCCTCTCATTGCATATTATTTCAATAATAATAAATTATCATTAATAATATTAATAATACTAAAAGTTATCATTATTATTATCACTGATATTACTTTAGTTTTTATTAATACATTAATTTTATTAATTATATATAATAAATATTAACAGTTATTTTGTTAATTTTATTAATAATTAAAAAATACATGTTTATATTTTCCATTTTCATTTTAGTATGTTAACGTTTTAGTAATTTTTACACGTTTTATTATATATTTTTATTGATTGTTTGTCTTTAGTGTTCATACATTTTTTATTACAGGTTGTTTTCATTTATTCTTAGTACAACAAATTAATGTATAGTACAGCAAATTATTAATTAATATATATATACTAGTTGGTGCTATTCTTTATCTATTCTATCTGTTTTCTTTTCATTTATTATATTATTTAAAAGCCCTTGCTATGTGTACTGTGTTTAAGCTAACTGAGACTTGTTATAGCACTTATATATCATTGCTCTTTTTGTTGTTTTTGATTGCTTCCACTGTCCTAATCTGTAAGTCGCTTTGGATAAAAGCGTCTGCTAAATGAATAAATGTAATATATATATATATATATATATATATATATATATATATATATATATATATATATATATATATATATATATTATTTCATTTAACATTTATTTTATCTCAAGTATGTAATAATTGCATTGATAATAATCGACTGCTTTCTACTTTACATATTTTGCTTAAAGAAAATCTGTCATATTTTAGTACCATTAAGCATCAATTTATACTGTAACATTAATTATCATTATCATAAATATAGTATTTATCATAGTGATTTAGATTTGTCTAAATAATAATAAAAAAATTATTACAGTAATATTTAAATTTAATTATTGTATTATTTTTTTATTAAGTATTAGTACTAGTTTGTTATTATTAAATTTAGACAGTGCCGTAATGAGAAATGTGCTTAACTGTCAAAAAATGCTAAAATAAAAACCTTAATGTCCTTTAAAACAGACATTTTCTTTATGTAGAATGTCACACTCATATTTCCATAACTAACATTACAGAGCCTTACAGATGGGCGAACCGTGAAAGCGCTGGCATTAGGCATTACAGAGTATTTTTACTCTCGTCAGCAGGAGAGGTGCAGAGGCAGACTGGCAGTGAGAGTAGAAGGAAAACAGCACTAATGGTCTCAATGTGTCAACAGGTTTTCGCCAAGGACTCCATCTGCAGCCACACACACACACACACACACACACACACATAGCTCTACATCAAGTAATCTTCAGGATGAATTTACACTCCACACACTAGATAATTAATCCTAATCTGTTTATTTTTGAATCTCTGTTATGACTACAGTGGTTTAAATGAGTCTATTATTGCTGTAAACACATCACTGCACGCTTGTCAGGATTGTGTATACTATAAACCAGGTTGGAGTCATACACAGAACTTATATTCCAAATTTCATAAAAGAAAGGGAATGCTGTGTTTTTTTTTTTTTTTTTTTTCAGAGATCCGTTAAAAGGTGGCGGCATGAGAGAGATTACTGTGGTGTTACATTTAAAGCAAAGCTACTTATCTTAATACCGCTGCCATCTGAAGCTGCACAGAAACAAAATATCGTTTCAATCACATGCCAGAAATAAGTGGCGGACTTGTAAATGTAGCACAACTGAACATTTATCTGAGCAAAACAAAGATAAAAAAAAAATAATAATAAAAAACTTTAATCTCAAGTCTCATCTTCTCCATCATCTATCCCCCAAAGTGTCTCTCTCTCTCTCTCTCTCTCTCTCTCTCTCTCTCTCTCTCTCTCGGCAGCCCAACCCCATTCCTATTAAACCCTTTAATTAAGAAAACAAGCTTTGAATTCGACTGTGCAACCCCATCTCCATGTTGGGGAACATTCAAAACTCCTTCTCTTTCCCAATCCATCCAAAGGTTTTTTTGTTGTTGTTTTTTTTTTTTTTTTGTCGCTCTCTTTCTCTCGTGCCCTGAGCCACCTTCACTCAATTTCATTCTCTCGCTCCGTCTTCACCCTTCCACTATCAAAGACATGATAATTAGTCGTAGTGGTTCATCTGGAATCTATTATAGCCTACTCCTTTTCTTTAATTAATCGTGCATTATTATAGAGGCGCTCCGCGTCGCGCTGGTTTGTACGCGTGCGCTCGAGTGCATGCTTGCAACTTTGAACCATATACTCAGAAAATGCCACACAGATAAAAGCCGGCAAGTGTCAAAAAGCAAGCAAACTTTTTCTTCCCTCCTCTCTCCTCCACTTTCCCTCTCCTCTTCCCTTCTCTGCGGCGTGTGTCTTTTCATTCCATTTGCAGCGACCTAATGAGGACATTTCTGTCAAAAAAATCAATCAAAGGCTCGGCTGCGAGCGTGTTATAAGTCTCAGGTATCTGAGGTGCCTCTTTTCCGGCGGATGAATGATAATAAAAATAAAATAAAATAAATAAATAAAGAGTGTGTTTAATTCAGTGACACGGGGGGCTGCTGGTGAGGAGGGGGGAGTTGAAAGAGCACATGCTGGAGAACAGACGCTGGTTGGATTCCCTAATCTCTGAGAGTGCATAAAGTGAACATGCCAAACACCTTCAAATTGTAAAGAGAAAAGTGTGACTCATTTTTCCCCCCATCCTGTTTTTCTCTGTGCATTTATTTTTAAGCTCCATTAAAAGGCATTAAGACGAAGCGTTTGTGCATGAGCATGTAAATACATATAAGGAAGAGATGCACAGCAGTGGGCAGCCCTCCAGCGCACCCAGAGTGCCTCACTCCGTGCACATTTTCACTTATCTCCAGCAAACAAAGATGGATGTGCCTCAGCGCTTATTAAACCATGCTTTTTAAGCTCCCGCATGCCTTGTTTTGAAAAGCAAATTTCTTTATGCTACCGATTGACAGAGCAAACGCGCGCAAAAATGCATGTGAGAAACTCTCATTACATCGCGCGCATGATTACTTGTTTTAATGCCGTCGCTTTGAGCTCGAGCGGGATCCTGGGTTGCCTCTCATGTAGGGCTTAGCACTGTATTCTCTCAAAGGTGTGCTGATCTCTTAATTACAGGCGTGTTTCTCTCTGATCAAACAATGACGTGATGGAATGTTTCAGCACGAGCTGAAAGTGTTTTATAATCTCGCTCGCTCTGAACCGGAGCAGGTGGCCGATTGTTCGCGCGCTCAGAAAACAGTGGAAAACAGTTTGGCTCCAGCGCATCCGCATTATGAAAATGATGCAGAGGAAATTGAAAAGACGTGCACTTCACAATGAGAAGTGCCCGAGGACACCGCTAACATGATATCAACATAATGTTGATATTTAATTTATTAAATTAAGGCTATGAAATAGTGGATACTGCATAAAGTACAAGTGCAATCTCAGTTTCCAAATTAGGAAGGCTTAATTATTTATCATAAAGGGCAACTGAGAATATTGAGGTCTAAATGTGCTGCACTGAATAGTTTGAGTAAATTATTCTATAATTACACTAAATTATAGTTTAGTACATAAGGGTTAAAAATATCAAAATATGTTGAATTAGGCATCACTTATAAATAGCATTCTGAAAAATGTGTAGCATAAGCTGTGAAAAATAATTGTTGCATTACTTTTGGACGACTAATTAAAGTACACTTTTCCAGCTAATTAGTTTGAAACTTTTAGATAAAATTATCTGAATTCCTTTGGAAAGAGTTATTTATTTTAAATACTTTTTTAGACTTTTTATTAAGAAATTATTTTTCATAATTCGAAATGGTCTTTGCTACAGTATGTGGTTGTTAGGCCTTTTTTTTTTTTTTCATGTTGCTAGGTAAGTCAAAAGTGCCCAGTCCCAGTCTCCTTCACATTTTGTATTTAGATCAGTGCATTCATTATTTTGTTTCATCATCAGTTATGTAAAAATCTTTGGTTCAGTTGCTTCCACATCCAACAGGACTGAGACATCAAATCAGTAACAAACACAGCAGGACAAATTATGCCGCTTAACTCCATTTTTCATATTAGGAGTTAGTTTAAATCATAATCGTACACTATAAAAATTAATATTATTATTATTATTATTATTTAAGTTTTAAATAAATCGAAGATCACTGAGTTTAACAAGGAAATAAAACTTCATCCCTTTTATTTCAAAACGTCACATTCAATACAGCATGCTATGAGCTCTTTTTTGTAATAATTTATTACATGTACTCGCAATTTCTGAGTGAAAATTGTTTCCTAGCTTTTTTCAGTTAATATTTTCAGTCGAGGTAACAGTAACAATGAAATAAAGGTCACATCTAATGAAGTTCTCACTCAATTATGTCAAAATCATAATCGGTTATGTCTTAATTCAATGTAAACAATTCTGTAAAAGCGGCTGTGTGTCAATGTATAAGATCCATGCATTAACTCTTAAAGTGACAGCAGCCTTATAAACCTGCTGCTGTCCGTGTCTTTAATATTAATCAAACAACAAAAGGCAAAGAGAAAATCACTCACTGCTCTTGACTGAATAGCTTTTGTGTCTATAACAAGAATCAAATTTAATTTAATCTTTACAGTGAAGGCTATGCAGTGTTTTAATTTATATTTGATTGTATTTCTTTCTTTGTATCTGTGTTCTATTACATTAGTCCTATATTACAATTAGCCTTATTTTAATAACAAAAATAAATCTAAATATATCATATATAGCCAAAAATCTATAAAACTGTTTAAAAGTTGTGAAAATGTTGTGACCAAGTAGCTTTATACAGTGTGTGTGCAATTGTAAAGATTGTAAGCCTGTCCCTCACGGCCTAATTTTCATACACATTATATACAACATTGCTGTTAATAGTATTCATCGTCTGGTTGACTACGTCTTGTATTGATTTTTATGAAAATTCCTGTCATATGCACACAAACTGACAGTCACTACTGATAAGCGATGTTAAACATTGTTATAAAAGCCTTTGTTTTTCTCCGTCTGTATTCGCTCATTATGGTGAGAGGCTGATGTTTGCTTAAACATATCTCCACAGCAGCACTCTTGAACCCTCTGGGTCAATTACCTAATCTTAATAAACCGTAATTGCTGAGCTTGGAAAGTAGCTGAGCTATTAATTCTAGTGTGGCCCACTGGAGAATCGGGGGCTGCTGCCAGAAACGACACATTCAAACACACACACACACATATAAACACACTCATGTCAAAACCAAGGGTTAATAAACACATCACAGTGCTAGTTTAACTACAAGACAGATTGCATTGAAATATAGGCTATGTATGTATATGTCAGTTATTCATCAGCCTCTGTCAGAGAGGGGGGGCTTCTGGGATAATTAGTGAGACACTGCACCCCCCTTGGCCTTCTTTACTCTTCTTTACACAGAGGAATCCCCAACAAACAGGGGAGAATCAATCGATCCCTGTGCGAGAAGATTGATCCAGGAACCATCCCACTGCCTTTAATAAAGCCGTCTGCCAGGGAATACTGCTCTCACACTATTACCCAGCAGCCCTTTCACCACAGGAGACCCATATCAGACTACAGCTACTATGAGAATAACAATGTGGGCAAGGAAGGGGGCACACTGCAACATTACATATTAACACGCTCGCACAATCATCACAACACGGTGAGGAGGGGTCGAATCTGAGCGTAGACATCCGAGGTGACCCGAAATCAATAGTGGTGAACTAAAAATAGGCAGGAGGGAAATGTCAGCTGTCATTCTGACACTTAAGACCAATTTCTGGTGTAGTGCTGAAAAACAATCAGCGCAGAGAGACTATTCATCAAACCAGCGTGAAAACTAAGCTTGCGATCCATCACCGGAAAGATAAAAGACTTGTGTGATCATGTACTGCAAGATAAAATGATGAATTACAAGGTCTTGCCGAGAAACTGTCATGTCTTTCTTTTCATTCACTGGCTGCATGACACACCTGTTCTTCAGACTCAAGTTGAACTAATATCACTAGATCCAGACCGTGGATAAATGGACAGATTTCTAGAAGTGGCCAAAGAACTATATTCTGAGTACATGTTAACGAACAGTATTATTACTATTATTTTAAATATTATTATTGGGCATATGCATAAAAATAATAATCATTTAAAAAAGGGGGTCATAAAAAGTTTTTAACCATACTTTTGGGACTGAATGAGTTTGGAAAAACAAAAGAAAAGAAAAATGTGGGTGTTCATATGGAGGCATAACTAATACAAGAACTAACTCGAACCTCTTTTTATAACCTCTCTTTGCACTTTGGTTTCATAGGTCACACTCCCACTATTTTTTACACATTAAATATTATTTTGATTATCATTAATTAAAAATATGAATCAAAATAAGAAATAAAATGCAAAATAAAATAAAAAACACTATTAAAGAGCCACACAGATGGGAAATCAAAGTAATTAAACCAAAAAGTACACGATTTATAAAGTTATTGGCTTTTTGTTATTGGCTTTTTAAGTTATTGGTCGACTCTGAATCGCTGAAGCGAGTTGTTATAGATTTCAAATCTTTTGCCCATCTCTATGTACGTCACTAGGAGCACTTTGCATAATAATCTCCGCCTACTGTCTTGGGAGAAATGGAAATCTGACCTGCCCCCCCCCCCCCCCCAGACGCTCTGGTTGGTGTGAGAGCATCAGGGCGAGGAGACAGTGTGTTTTTAATTGTAAAGGCAAGTTTGTTTTATTTTCACTCCCAAAGAATGAAGATCAGAAGAACCAATGGCTAAAATTAATTTTTACCACAATACCAGAGCAGTACAACAAATCCCTTTTGTAAGTGTGCTGTCTGCAGCCTTTGTTTGTGCTGATCGTCATGTACAAACATGTCATTAAAATGAAGTGTAACTCCGTGAATACTCAATGAAGAGACATGAGAGAGATATCTATAGAAAGCTTGACATGTCTACTTTAAAACTAAACAAGTGCTGCCGAAAATATCACATATATTCTGTGATAAAGTAATCCATATGAAAACAACGCGATGTCTGTTTTTCACGTCTCCCTTCTTTATATCTAATGTGACCACGCCCCCGTGCTGAACGCGCTATTCAGATTCAAACTGAAGCGCGCGGCTTGAATACGCCCACACAGAAGAAAAAGCAGCGAGACTGTTCAAGTTTTTTATTTTACTGTTTGTTTCGCGATGAGAGGAATAAGACATAATTCACCCCAAACAGATGCTAACGCATAGTTTACCATGGAGGTGTGTGCGGAACAACCAATCAAAACTGACTATGTCAGCTGACCAATCAGAACACAGTATGCTACTGAAAGGTGTGATTTAAGGAAACTGAATCTTTTGAACAGCTTCGCGCGAACCGTTTGGGGATCTCTGAGAATTGAGGTAATTTTAAAATGATATTTTGACAAAATGACAATATTTTTTAACCTTGGATGGATTTAAACCTGTTGTACAGGACTTATAAACAGTGATAGGAAGCTTAGAATTTTCATCTTACTGGCTCTTTAAACAATAATAATCTCTAAATAATAATAAAAAAATTACAGTTCAAATATTAACTTAATTTGTTCATTTTCAAATCAACAGATAGCAGATATATATATATATATAAATGCGTACACGTGCTTTTGTGAAGTACACCACTGTCCATTTAGATGTGCATGAATGAGCCAAGCCGTTCTGAGACTCTGCAGTATTTATGCATGGTGTGTATTTTATGATTACTGGAGTTTCACATCATTAGCTCAGCAACATGCAAATGTCAAACTGTATTGGAATCAGTTTGAGTATTTCAAGTGTCTTTTATTGTGTGTTGCTGACATTTCTCACATAAGGTGATGTTTCACAATTAGTATACTGCTTTAGAATGCAGCTGCCTATGTAGGAATCAGACAGCAATGCAAGTGTTGGAGCAGAACTGAAATGTTTCGAACACATTTCTGTTTGTTCATAAGTAAATGTGATTCTGTACGCCTGTGGTTACTCTGCGGGTCTCCTGTGTGAACTTGAGACGACAGCTGGGTAAAAGTCACTGCAATGGCTCAAAAAAGTGACGTTAGTTCTGAGAAAACATATGTTGACAACTTATACAGGCTAATCTGTTATTACTCACACATTAAAATTGCATGGTACCTGCAAAATACTGAACTAACAACAGTTTAACAAACAGTTACCAAAAGTGAGTCATCCAAAAATTAAGTGTATGTTAGATGATTTTTGTCTTTTATGACTAGTCCCACAATGTTCTGGAATTTTTTACACTGTACAAGAATATTTCAGAATGCTACACAAACGTCTAGAATATTCGCTTGCAAAAGTAAAATATCTTTTAAAAACATTCAAAATTATTAAAACTTATCTCTACTAAACCAATGTGATAGTAATGGTAGAAGTTCAAAAATGTACCTGACCTAAATATTCATAATTTAGCACCATAGAATTACATGAGAACCATAATTGAAATAAACTATTGTCACGTTGTCTAATATTCAGTGTTGTGGAAAGTAATGTAATGCATAACAAGATTGCTCCATAACAATAAAAAAGTAACTAATTTATGTTACTTAGTTACTTTTTATGGAAAGTTTAAGTAATACATTATGCTGCTTTTGCATTACTTTTTGTTACCTGGGCTGGGCTTGCTTATTTATTTTTAATAAACAAAAAATTCAAAATTTACGCAAAGATTTCACAAAAAATGCAATTATAAGAAGGTCCTCTGCCTCTGCACCAATCCCAATTTCTCTCAACATGGGGATAAAATGTGCAGTGAATAAATTACTTATTTTAATTACTTGTTTGAAAATGTAACTCAGATATTTCATTGTAAATTTAAAAGTAATGCATTACTATTATCTGAAAAAACTGTTTAGTCTGGCCTAAGCACCTGAGTAAGATTTGGGGTCACTATATAAAATGCTGTTTCTTTTAGATTTCAAAACTGCTCTTTATGTCCTCAGGTACAGTATACTCAAATAATACACAATCTAGATAAGTATATCTGTGAATCAATAAGTATATCTGTGAACCCCCCACATGGTCTCTCTGTGAGCCCATTTATTAGACATGTCAGCATATAATGGAGCTCTTTAGTTCTTAAGTATATAGAGAGGCTCAGGCATTTGTCATCTTAATGACAGTAATTTCCTCGTCTGTTATCCTGCCTGCTCTAGCCTCAAGTGATCCCGACACCCGATCCTGACTTCGGGCCGACTCCGCTAGTGGACATCTGTCACTCTGACCCGCGTCACAGCACATCTCGTCTCATTGTCAACCCATGTCTGGCACGCGGTGACACATCGGCGTTAATGCTGGCATGCCGTTCTTGGCAAGATTTGCAAGATTACAGACACATTGACCTACTCCTTTAGCTTTAGCATCAATGTCAGCGAATGCTCGCGTCGCACAACGATGACACGTTGCTGTCAAGAGTCGTATTGAGCAGACACTGACACGACGGCCCTCTGTCCGCTTCCAGCTGTGGCCTCCGGATATGATGTTTTAACGCTGGGAACGGGAAGACTCCCAACACAACTGGAGGCGGGAAGCCCAGGCATGAGAGAGAGAGAGAGAGAGAGAGATAGAGAGAGATAGAGAGAGAGAGAGAGAGAGAGAGAGTGCGGGTGGCTCAAGTTTAGGCTGCTGTAGTTGCCATAGAGACAGATGAGGAGTGAAAGCGAAGCAAAGGAACTAAAATAAGAAATGGCCACAGGTAATCAGCGGCGAGCTGTCGCAATAATGTTGACATCTTGCTCATAACTGGTCACTGAGGCAAGAGCTGAAAACCAGTGTCTTATTTTGTAATGACAGGGATAGTTAGAGAATCACAAAATTGGATCAAATTAAAGTGTGTTGGAGTTCAGGCCTGGGAAGGTTGTTGCAATGAGCTAGTTTCAAACAATTACAAACTCTTGTTGCACTTTAACTCATTTAGGGTCAGTTCACCCAAACATGAAACTCCTTCATGTTGTTTTAAACACATATGACTTATGGTGCATTAAAGTAATCTCGTATAGATCGTATTTACGAGTTGAATGCACATGAGCGCCACCACAATATCGTAAAAAACAGTGGGGAGCTCGGGATTTTCTTTAACCCCGATCTGTACGAGTTGGGAGCGTTTCAGTGATTAACATAACGGAAAATACAATACTTAAAGGTATTTAGCTGTGATGTTGTCAGGCTTTTCTATTTACAGCGCAGTAAGTTAATCAACGATGCATAATATGATGGCATTATAATATAACAATGCAAATTGTAACAATAAAGTTGGCAGCGGTTCAATAAAATAATTTAAAACATTAAAAAAACGAAGCATACCTAATGTACATCTCTTTGTTCTTCATTTTCTACAACAAGAGTTTAAGAACATTGCTGTATTTTTGTGTTTTTAATTAAGAGATAGTACTCTGCCATCTTGCTCCGACCAAAGTGACTTGAACGCACATGCCGTCATAAGCACGACTTCCCACCTCGTGCGTCCAAACTTCCCAGGAGGACTTGAACGCACCATTACTTTCTCCTGTGGAAGATAAAATAAGACAAGCTTGATTGAGAAATTTAAACATTTAGTGTAAAAACTATTTTCACTCAGAAATTGCTTGTAAATTTCTCAAGCAGTCAGAAAGAAGTGACACAAGTGAATGAAATGTGATATTTTAAAGTAGAAAAACTTAAACTGAATATTCTTGCAAATTGTACTTCGTTAATCTTTGTACTATTTACAGCCTCGACAAATCTTGTTTTACAGACTACAGCGGATGTTAATGGTGACCGAAACTGTTTGGTTAACAACATTCTTCAAAATAGCTTCTTTCATGTTCCAGAGAATAAAGAAAGTCATAAAGGTTTTAAAAGACATGAAGGTGAAAATGAACTATCCCTTTAACTACATTAAATTTATATTCTATTTCTACCCGCTGGACTGGGTTCACATTATATTATTTGAGTCCAAACCGCGGTTTGTTTGCATCATCCCGTCAGCTAAGCATTGCTCTCTTCAATTTTTTATACTCATGTTTTTGAGCAATTGGTTTTGTTTCCAAAGCTTGAGTATATAACTGCGCTTACGTCTGTCTTACGAATTTACCGGAGAACGCTGGAGGCGAACATAAATGAGATATACAGCTCTCTGCTTGCAGCGCTTCAGTCACGTTCATCAGGAAAGCGAGTGAAACACACTCACAAACACATTTTTATTAAATAATATGTCATTAATAGTGGTTCACGTCTGTGATTTGGTACGACTGCATTCACATCAGCAGTGAACCATTCTGTAGTTCACTTGACCCCAGACCAACCCTTTTAAGCAGTCTTCTAACCCTAACCCTAACCCTAACCAAACTCTGACATCAGTCGAACCCGGGTACGCACCAAAAGTGCTAGTTTGAAAGCACCATGGCAAACATCCCGCAGTACCATCTACATACCATGCTTTATGAATACGGTAATCAAACCGTGGTACTACCATTCTTGCACCATGGTAACACCGCAGTGCCTTTTGTAGGGCGAGAGAAAAATGAGAACACAAGTGGTTGCTATGGCGAATAAAACTTTTTCATCATGAACAGCATAGCTTAAAAGAGAGGGATGAAGTTAAGGTAAAGATAAAGGAAAGAGTGAGAGATGGACATGAGGGAGATGTATAATAGTGAGTGCAGTCAGGGGCACAATAAAAACAGCTCCCAGGAGAGAGATCTGCAGTCAACAGCTCTTATGAGCCACTCAAGACATTTCTGTTGTTCAGGTATTGTGTGGGCAAAACGTATTCACTGGAGCGATGACGTTTAGCCTGTTTTAATCACCATTTCTGACCTAAACTGCACTCTTAAATATAAGTTTACAGTGGCAGGCAGAGGTTTGAAGATGATACGTTATCCAGGAAGAGCCGTGTCGGAGTCTCGGATTAATCCTCAAGACTAAATTACATGGGCAAAACCTAAATTTACAAAAGAGAGAGCGATTCTGAATCACTTATTTATAGCTTCCACCTTTTAGCTGTGTGCGCTTCACTGGTGCGAGTGTGTTTGTGTGTTTGTGTAGATATTTGATCATGTCTGAATGGTAAGAAGTAGGCGGATGCCTGAGGGTTTTGCTCTCTCTCTCTCTCTTTATTTTCTTTCACTGCTCCTTCGTCCCAGAGCAGTGGTTAAGCCTGTATTATCCCGCCTTACCCGGGCTTACATTATCATTATCATTCCTGTGTACAAACACTATTGTTACCACAGGGCAGCACTCCAATGTGTTAAGAGGCAAGTATAAAATCTCTTAAAGAACCAGTCGATAACCACCAATTTTTCACCATTTTCATATTTTGCACTTATGTTTCCTGGTCCACACACAAAAAAAGGACTTGGGCCATTTTGAGCTTGTTTATTCCTGAATGTTTTATACTTGTGTTGAAAAAAAAAACACCTGCGTGTTACCCATAAATGTTAAACTTTAGTCTGTAACTCACATTTGTGCTATCGACATGAATGATACCTCAAATCATGTGGCTTGTTGAGTTGTGTTTTTACTTTTCTGAATAATAAGACAATAGGATAATTTGAACAAAAACATGGAAATTCCACTGAAGGAGGGACGTGAGTAGGGCTGAAACGATTATTCGACATTATCAACAACACAGATTTGTCTCCAAATATTTACATTGGGTCATAAATCTCATACGACCTAAAATAATGGCCTACAATAATGTAGGTTTGACCAGTTTGGTGACATAGCACAAGACTTCAAAACTTCTAAAGACTTCAGAACTATACTATCATTTTCGGGACTATTTTCAGGTGCTGTGTAATATCTTTGCACCTCCTGCACCCATCGTACAGCAGTAAAGTATCTTGATTATTACTTTTCATTTTCCGTCAACCTTAGTATACGATGTAACTTCAGAAGTGTCAAGTTTTAAATAGGAAAAATATCGAAACTATTTAGTCATTTTTGAGCGAGATGCTAACGGTCTAAACAGATTCAATGATCTATGCTAAGCTAAGCCAAAAGTGCTACCGCCAGACCCAGAGATCGGCTGAATGGATTCGAAAATGGTAAAACTGTTAAACTGTAGGAGAACAGCTGGTGAGGAACGGTGAGCATGATCCATGGCCAACAACAGAAACGAAAAACACTGCATAAACACAGAAAACAAATGAAGTGTAAAAACACAAATAAAGTTGCTGTATTTGCGCAGGTCTTCTGTCATGATACACTGCCGGAAACTCTTACACATGACATAACAAGGGAATTGGGAGGAACACAGGTGTACTGAATCACTAATTAAACTTAACGAGGACAAGGACATCACCAAATAAGGGAAAATAGAAACAAGAATGCAAAATAAACGACTGAAGACACCTTAGCAATAGCAACCACTAAGAACATCCTAGCAAGCACATGGACATGTGTTAAAACCTGTTCAGAACAACCTAGACACCTTTGAGCAACGCCGTAGCAAAAACACTCAGCAACAAACAGCCATAGCAGCGTATGATTACAGCTGTGAGTCTCACATGCACAAACACCACTCACATCTCCTTCAAATATAGAAATGTTTTTTCTCTACTTACTAGTTTTATACTGAAGCTTTATGCAACAGACCTTATGACTCCGAACAGACATAGATCACGGAAACCGAACGCCCAGTAAATTTAGCTCTTTGTATCTTTGCCTTCCCTTAACTGTGTGTTCCATGTCTCGCTAAGAAAAGGTTTGCAGCTTTGTTCTGGGTGCCCAACTATCCTCATATTTATATAGCCGACATGCAGGAGAGAGACCAACTCTCATGCCATTTACAGCTCAAAGCACAGAGAATAAAGTGCATGTTTACATATATAAAACAGCACATACACACTTAACTTTTAGGTTTTTACACCCTTTCATGTAAAAATAAATAAATGCATTGCAGAATCTACAACCTGTAACACTATTCTATGTCAGGTCACCAAGGGCAAATGAGGAAAATACAACTACTTTAGTTAACATGAACTACCCCAAAACAATCCTTCTACAGCATTTACTAATCTTAGCGTTCATTTCAACGTTTACTAATGAATTATTCAAATTAAAAGTTGTGCTTGTTAACATGCACTGTGAATTAGCATAATCTAACAATGAATAACTGTATTTTCATTAACTAACATTAACAAAGGTTAAATACAGTAATAAATGTATTGTTCATAGTTTTTTTTTTTCATGTTAATTAATACATCAACTAACATTAACAAATATAACTTTGTTATAAAGTGTTACCAAATAATCAATGCAGAGCAAATTTAAAATATTGGACAGAGTTATTCTCCCCCTGCCTCTACCTCAGACTCAATGCTCACCTGGGTTACCAGACTGTGAACACACAACAGAACAAGCACACTTGACAATGGAAAGCGTCAAGTGACGAGTTAATTTATCTGCATTGTAATATTCCACTGATCACAGAGCTTTTTAGATGCATGGCTGAAGATTTTTAGGTAGGGTACAATCTGTGATCTCTGACCCAGTTCATTTGCTGGCTTCCATGGCTGTAATACATTGTGTCTCCTGCTAACTGGCAATCTGGGAAGTCAAAATACTGTTGGGTAAATTGGCAGTGGGTAAAATCACACAGACCAAAACAAAAACAGACATTCCGACATGGGACGCACATTTCAAAATAGAATAATTGGCTGTAGTGTAGTGAAGTATGTGACCTTAGCTTTTCCATCACACAAAAGGTTCTTCAGATCATTAATATGTTCTTCACACTAAGAAAAAAAAAGGTCTTTTAATAACTGTTCACTGAAAGCCTCTTTGGAGAACCAAAAATGGTTCTTCCATTGCATCACTACAAAACCCCCCACTTGGAACCTTTATTTTGATGACAGGAAGTAATCTTTCAATTTATCTGAGCCTTTTTTATAGGACAGTGCCCGGAACCATGTGCATGTCTCAGAAATAATGAAAGCATTTTAAGATATACATTTGCCTCAGTCATAAAGTTCACATCACGTATGACATGAATGGTACTGGGAACACAGAGGAACATGCAGCACTTTCATGCATTTACTCCACAAGGTTTCGACCTGTAGAGTAGAGGCTTTATTGGTAGGTCGGGGATCGGGGATCGGGGATCGGGGATCGGGGGCAGGGGCGGAGGTGGAGGTGGAGGTGTAGGGGACTTTCTCCTGACAACAGGCTAGGGAGAGGGTAAACTCCATCAGCAACAGCGGCCATCCCAAATCGCCCCCTCAGCAGCGCTCCAGAGCTGTAACGGGAGAGCCAGCAGCCTCCTACGCCAGTGACACACACACACACACACACCAGTGCTACTCCTTTCAAAGTGAATGCTTTTGGCTCAGCTTTGAAGATCGATACGTTCTAACCTTCTTTTCATTTATTTTAAAAACAGTACATGCCCTTTTCTTCCTCTGTGTAGGCATATGTTGCAAAAGAACTCCATTAAAAGTGTTTCCAATTGAATTGGTCCACTCATGAGGATATAACTTGGATACAAAGCGATGGTTATTATTATCAGGTCAGGTCAGCTTTGACTTAAACTCTCTTTGCTTGTAGATTAATGCAGTTTTTGGTACATTTCTCTCTTGCAGCGTGAATTATGGTCTTTTTTTTCCACATGTGCGCTTCAATCTCTGCTGCTAGATGACGCTCTGCTTTTAAGGATGTCGCAGTTTGCTCGGACAACAGAGTGTGTGTCTGGGAATAACTCTCAGGTGCCATCGCAACTCTGAATCTCCCGTGTTTAAAAGTCTTTGGATCATCGTGTAATCGCGCAGCCTGTGGATGATGCATTCCATAATGTCTCTGTGCATATCAGAGATATTGACTGAAGGAGAAAAGCTTTCAGACGTAATGGAGATCCATTTGTCCGATGGCGTTAAGAGGAACGTATAAGCTCATATTTACACTGGCCTTCTCCACTGTGAGCCATGAGATTTCAAAGAGTCGAAAGGAGACGGAAATATGTCATGAAAAACTCGAACGAGAGAAATGTTCGGAGAACGCAGGATGGATATTAATGCACCAACCTTGATGCAGTTCGTATATGTTCGATGCATCAGTTACACTACGAATCTGGAAAAGTTGGAGTCTAAATGGTGTTCTACTAAGCTATTACAGGCCTGTTGTAAGTAATGGAAGACTATGTATAAACAGTTCCATAGTGTTGTAACTCTGTCATCCATGACAACTCTGAGGGGGACGAGTTATAGCCTTCAGGCTCTCCACAGCAACCGGCAGCACAATTAAAAAAGCAAACAAACACAAAATGAAACACGCACCCAACCTCCATCTCACCTCCACTCACTAGTCAACAAGGCACGCTATTCTTCTCAAAACAATATACACAACTAAATATACGCAATCTATTATTTATACTAAAACACAACATTATACATGAAGGTGGTCCTTAAAGTTACATGAGGTGTGTGCTAGTGGCCTACGGATCTAAATTTCGGACTCCTTCAAATGAACCTGTTTGCACATTGGGTTTGGCGACTGTGGAGAGAATGCACATTCCGTTTAGGAAACTATAGCTTGGGTAAAAACATCAACGTCAGACTGTTGATGTAATATTTATGAAACAATATCAGGAGGCTGTTTTTCCATTATTCAGAGTGATGGAGGGTGCAAAGAGTGGAGGAGGAAACAAACAGCTGGTGTTAAAAGACTCCGCAGGTGGGTGGAAAAGGGCTTCCCCGGTATTACTGACGCACAGCTTACATAAACACACACAAACAAACACGTTTTCATTTTAACAATGTGACCAAGCCATCACGTACACACTTACTGAGTGGAAAAACACAGTTTATACCAATTTGTACTGTACCTTGAATGAGCAAAAACTTACAGTGCCATTCGTTCCAGTTATTTTTAGCTACAGTACTTTGCTGGACCAAATTAGTTGGACCAAATTAACTGAAAAGATGCGTGCTTTTTTTTTCAGAATGCCAAAAGTATACACTCCCACTTTAATAAACCTTGGTAAACACAGTGAGCCTATTCACAATGAAAGCAAGATTTAACATATATGTAACAAATGGAAATAATCCAAAATATAAACAATGATTTATGAACTAAACCCCAGTAAATCAATGCATTAAAATGAGTATAGCTTAACTAGTGAATATATAATATAATAGTGTTTTTTTTAATGTATAAATATAAATCCAAAGACAAAATGTGAAAGTAACTATTGGAAATGGAAAATGTAATCTACTGGTAATATCATGTCCTTTTCATTTTATGTGTTTTATGTGTTCAACCAGGTGGCAGAAATATTCCACTGAAGTGTGGCACATTTTCTGTGAATTATCTACAGGAATTAAAATTTAAATAAAATTCAAATATGCATCATTTTTGAGGCAAATAAATAAAAAATACATAAAAAAAATAACAAAACTGCTTAAATAAAATGTGAGCAATATATGGCCATAGGGAATTAAAGAGGGTGTTATACAATACGTGATTTTTGTGGAAAGTGGGGGTGGTCACACTCGCAACACATTTTTCACCCTTGATTGACTTGCAAAAAAGTCAATCATATTCAAAGACAAAAATCACATGTGACAGCATTTAAAAATGAAATAACATTTTGAATAACTTTATGGACATGCTGAAAGTCAAAACTGCATTTCAAGTTGTTTTTCCAATGCAGTTCAATTGCCATCAGCGGGGGTTCAGACCGACACAAATAAGAACAATAAACCCAAATATCAGATTTACTGAAGCAAACTGTGTCTCCCGGTTTTCTGATTTTCATTAGGAAGCTCGTGTTGCCAGAATGTTCTCCATTCGGTTCAATCACACATGAGAAATGAGATTCGAACTTCTCCAGATCTCTTTCCATTACACGACCAGGATGCTGTCGAGGACCGCTGCATCACTATCAAGCCTGTTTAAACAGAAGCGGATTTGTATATTTATAAAGTTTGGATCCATCCAGCTCTAGTTTCATCATGACATCGCTGGAGGGGAGACGAGAAGTGACACCATACAACAATGTGCCACAGGGACTTCTCTCTCTCTCCTCCTCATTGTTTCCTGTTTCCCTCCATCCCACTTTCTTTCTCTCTTTCATTTTTCTAGCATTCCCCTCTCCTCCTTCTTTCCTGTGCTTGCCCACAGACCTGCTGCTGTCAGTTTGGTAAAGCGTGGCCTCAGTGAGCCATGGTGACTCACTGTGTGTGTGTGTGTGTGTGTGTGTGTGTGTGTGCGTTCATCAATCTAGATTAGCGAAACAAATAGTTTTTTCTTCACTCATCTCTCTCCTGCCCTGTGAGATCTTCCAGGCGACTGTCAGAACACTCCTGTGTCATTCATGCCCCCCTAAGCACACACACTGTTGCATGTGTGTGTGTGTGTGTGTGTGTGTGTGTGTGTGTGTGTGTGTATGTAGACATGTTTCCGAGCGCATGTTTTCATGTGTGAATTGTTCATCGGGGAGAAACAATGAATTTTGTCATGTCTCTGTATGGATGAATAAGTGAAATTAGAGGTGTAACGAGCAGCTCTATGAAGTGCTGCACAGGGAGTTAAAGACAAATGTTTTCATCGCTGTACGAGCACAGAACACAGACCACTCTGACATCTGTTTACTTCTCAGAAACAGCATTTGAAACAACTTTCTCGCTCATCACCTATTCACTCATTTCCCGCTCTGGCTGTGGCTGCAGTATCACACCATCTATGGCTGTGTACACATGAGTCTCTGTTTGCGGGGGTGAATCCTCTAAGTCAGGGGTTCCCAGCATCTGCTGAACCGCTGCTGAACTCATATGACCTCAATTATTTACTGAAGTTACTACTGAGATTTTAAGCAATATGTTAAACTTTTTATAAACCTAATCAATATAATTATAATATAGTAAAATTGTTTCTAAAGTAAATTATACACCGATTTTATTCAATTGTTTATTATATAAATAAATATATAAATGTTATTTATTATTATTATTATTTTTCATTTGGCATTTCCATTTTAATTACAATTCTTGGAATTTGTGAGTCACAGTTGTAAAATGGGGTGGTGGGTACTGTTTTTAACCAAAGTAATATGAGCAACTTTATTATTATTATTATTATTATTATTATTATTATTATTATTATTATTATTATTATTATTATTATTATTATTATTATTATTTGTTATTGATAAATTATTATTTGGTAAGTTTTAGCATACATTCTCTGAAATAAAATTTAGGGTTAGCAGAAAATATAGTATAGCTTCTAATTATGTCACTCCATTAATAACATTCATCATTGTTCAATTTGGATGAATCCACACTACACAGATTTAATGAAACTTCAAAAGTGAATTAATTTCATAGAAAGCAGCTATCACTTTTCTTTTAACCAAGAGACTTCAATTATGAAACACAATAGAATTTGTCAATCGTTTACAAAATCATTCTTACAAAAGGTTTCTTGTTAAGCCATTTGTGCATAAATTCTTGCAAGAATTCTTTCAGCTTTTGCAATTGCTTCAACATTTTAATTTTCTTATTCTTATTTTACATGGTCAATTTTTCTCATAAGAATTGTTTTGCAGTTCTTTTTAACACTCCACACATTCACAGCCTATTAGCAAAGTTCACATGGATACTGACCAGCAACATAAGTTTCTGAAGTGTTTGAATATTCAAATCTCTGATTGTCACTATACACTATGCAAATTCCCCAGGTGTGTCCATGTTATAATGAATATGCATCATTTGAAGCTTAAAGCATAGGATAGCACCAAAAGTGCATTTAATTGTATATTTTTAGATGAAAAATGTAGAAATGCCCAACTTGTCTACATACATAGAATAGCACTCCAGATCTGTCTAAACAAGCAGTCATTAATAAAGAATGAGGCCTGTTTTAAATAAAGCACTCTCTCCCTCTCTCTCTCTCCCTCTCACTCCCTCTCTCTCTCTCCCTCTCTCTCTCTCTCTCTCTCCCTCTCTCTCTCTCTCTCTCTCTCTCTCACTCTCTCTCTCTTTTTAAAAGTGCTAGTGGATTACAGCTTTCAGCACCATGGAGAGCTACAGCAGCCACAATCCAATGAGAGAGGCATCTGATTATAAGAGGACGTTTCCAACCATGTCTTTAATCACCTCTATGTGAGCATGCGTTTGAGCCCATACTGAGTGTCACTGTATAACAGAGTGTACATCCTATAGTTTGTGCTTGTATCTCAGTGTGTATGCATGTATTAGTGTGTGTGATGGGCGATGACAGCACACCAGGTGTCCCCTCGGCAGGGGCTCCACGGTAAACATCAGTAAACAGCGAACCTGCTGACGAGCTCTGACCTTATCCACTCCTCTAAACTCCATCCCTCCATCCCTCCATCCCTCCGTCTCCCTGTACTCATGCTCCACATCTGTCTCTCCTCAGCAGGGCAACTCCAATATTCATCTGCCCTCATTTGTCAAAGGTAGGATAAATACTTTATGCAGGAAATGTGTGAGTGTGTGCGCGCGTGTGTGTGTGTGTGTGTGTGTGTGTGTGTGTGTGTGTGTGTGTGTGTGTGTGTGTGTGTGTTTGTGTGTGTGTGTGTGTGTGTGTGTGTGGGTGTGTGTGTGTGTGTGTGTGTGTTTATGCCCTGTGGCAGAATAAGAATCACAAATGAAAAAGCAAAATGAATGAATGAAAGTTAGAAAAAAAAAATGATATAGTGAACAATACAGAAAGAAAGAAAGAAAGAAAGAAAGAAAGAAAATAGATTAACTGTGATGAAGTGAGACTCTCGAAAATATTTTTAATATAATAGTTATTTAGTATTTATTATAATTCCTTCTTCTGGAAATTCTAAACCAATTGTTTTAAATATTACATAACCATGACATGATGTCCATTTTTAATAATATTTTAACTTAAATACTTTAATTCATTTAAAAAAATGTTTTAGACATTCTAGAAAATTGTAGATCATTCACGACAAATTAATTTCACACAGACACACTAAATTTTATAGTAAACTAAATTTAAATTAATATATGTATGTATATATATATATATATATATATATATATATATATATATATATATATATATATATATATATATATTAATAAATATATAGGATCAGTAAGACTTGTTTATTAAAGAAGTCTCTTATGCTCATCAAGGCTGCGTTTATTTGATCAAAAATACAGTAACCTTGCAAAATGTTATTACAATAAAAATAATGGTTTCTATTTTAATTTCCTTTAAAATGTCTTTTATTTTTGTAATGCAAAGCTGAATTTCCATCAGCCATTAATCCAGTATAAAGTGTCACATGATCCTTAAGAAATAATTTTAATATGCTGATTTAATATTAGAATTATCAATGTGGGCAAAATACTTTTTCCAGTATTCTTTGATAAATAAAAAGCTAAAAAGAACTGCATTTATTCAAAATATAAATCTTTGCTAGCACTTCTTCACAATTTAACACATCCTGTCTGTATAAAAGTGAATTTCTTTAAAAATAACAATTTACTGACCCCAAACTTTTGAGCTATAGTGTATATTATTAGAAAATATTTCTATTTTAACTAAATGCTCTTCTTTTTATCTTTTTATTCATCAAAGAAATCTGAAAAACTATCACAAGATTCAATGAAATATTTAGCAGCACAACAGTTTCTAGCACTGATAATGAATCAAGACTAGAGGAAAAATGATGAAAATTCAGCTCTGATCACAGGAATATGTTTTATATTCAGGAATATATTTGTTTTGAATGTATATTAAAATCTAAAAATTGTATTGTACATCATAATATTTCACAAAATAATTTTTTACCCTTTATTTTGACCAAATAAATACAGCCTTGATGATCATAAGAAACTCCTGTAAAAATATAAAAATAATAATCGTTCTGTTTTTTATTATTATTATTACTAATACATTGCATTACAATTACATATTATTATATGGTATTATATTATGTTTTATAATTTATATATATATATATATATATATATATATATATATATATATATATATATATATATATATATATATATATATATATATATATATAATGTAACACGATAAAATACATTGTAAATAGCTATTCAATAATAGTAACTTTCAGCCTATCAGCAAAGGCTACAGTGATTAAGGGTATGTTATGTATCATAATAATACCATGTTGTTGTTTTTGGGGGGAAATGATAGCATGGTATACCCTGTTTTTCAGACCTGTACTATGGTACATACAGCATAATACTGAAGATAGTGCCATGGTCATAACATGTTTTCCCGACATGCGGCCAAACGGAGACCATCAGATATCTTCACTGGACAATAGTAGAGAAAGCAATGTAAGCAGAGGTGCTGCAGAGCAGAATGAAAGTGTGAGGCTGAACATGAGACTAAAAACACGTGAGAAGTGTCACGGTCGGAGAAACGAAACGAGAGACAACCAGAGAAGTGTTCCTCCCAGTAGGGACGAGGCAATCTTGGCTTGACCAACCTCCGCCAAATTAGATAAATTGACCCTCACCTTTGTAGAGATTCATTTGTCTGTTTACTCAGACGCTGAGAGAGCATGGAGAGCAGGAAGGTCAAACCCTCGACCCCTGTGTGGAGGCCAGCTGTCTGATAGAGCGAGACCGACAGACACAGAGAGAGAGAGAGAGAGAGAGAGAGAGCTTCACTCGGAGGGGCTGCATGGGGAAGTTTAGGCTAAAGGTAAAGGTAAGGATGGATGGAGCAGTGGATGGATGGATAGATGGATCAGCAGGTCCACTTGACCCCCCGATTAGCTGAGCTGGCTGTAATTAGCGCTGAGCTAAGTGCCAGTAATTAGCCGCATTGTGTCACCTGCCAGAGGCCCTGCACCATGGCAGCACACGTTGCTATGGTTACCGGAGGACAAGAATGGAGGGGTGGAGGAAAGAAAGCAGAGGAAGAGAGAGAGAGAGAGAGAGCCAACATTAGACATGATCCAAACAAAAACAGCATGCGGCAGGGATTTGTTTTCCCGTGAGAAAGTCCATTGCAATACTAAAGAGAAATGACCTTAAAATCACTCGTGCATGAAAGACTGATAAACCAGTGAACACCATCAACTACCTTTGCATTCAACCGTTTAGTGATGCTTGATATTTCTGGTGCTTTAAAATGCATCATCATTTATGAATTATAAACAATATATATGTGTATATATATATATATATATATATATATATATATATATATATATATATATAAACACAGTTGCAATAAATTACAAAATGATGAACATCTTTGGTACATAGCAACAAAATGCCTTGAATAGTGCAGAAAAAAAAAGTTACATGGTCTAACTAGGTTCCTGAAGCAAGTATCAGTGTTTGCAATGCAGAAGCAGAACTGTTTTTGATAAATTCAGGCGTTAGGTTTTGGTTCTGTTTTCAGCCCCCATTGCTGTTATGACACTGAAGAAACATCATGTAGAAATCAAGCATGCAAATACTGTTCATTCACCGGTGAACATTATGACCATGAAAAATAATTGTACGCAAGCATTGTAAAAATATATTTGATGTGTATCAATATACTGTACTATACTATATGTTGCTAAAACTAACGAGTACACAACACTGGTGAGTGTAACAGTACAGAAACTATAGTCTTGTACTTTCAGTTCTGCATCTAACAAATTATGCATTGCTTAACTGTGCCTCAACATTTGTACCAGTGAAATATCATTTGTTTCGCTAAAGACCAAAATATCAAAAGTAGCGGGAGGGAAAATATTTGAATGTGTAATGCAGGCAGTTCTCTTCGTGACCCTCAGCCTTCAAGATTTTAAAGTGTCTGCTAAATAAATGAGCTGGGATCTTCTCAACCAGGATTGGTGTTTTTGGAGCTGTTCGGAGACTGATTTCAATGTCTTTCCTGATCAAACAAGGCCCTCTGCTGGTCATGCAGAAGCCACGTGCTTCCAGAGACCACTGAACTGGGTTCATTCAGTCCTTTTATTCTTTTAGATCCCCCAAAATTCTTGACACCATCTACAGTTTCTAACATTTCAGCTTCGAGATTGAAGACGATCAAACAAGTTCCTCACCAACAATAAACACAAAGTCAAGAGACATTGCAATTGTGCATGTACATTCACATGCTCAAAAATAAATTCATGCCAGCGTATGTACACAGGGTAGAAAGAGAAGAGAAGTGGGAACTATGAGCTGTTCAAAATACAGTGAGGGGCGTTACGTGGGCCTCTTCAGAGCCCAGCTGAGGCAGAGTAACAGGGTTTCTCCTGCTGATGTCAGAACTGTCCATGTAAACTCTGGGGAAGGAAACAGAGAGGGCAAAAAAATAGAGAGAGAGCGGAGAGAGAGAGAGCGGGCCACCTAGCAGCCCTCGTCCTGCTGCCATGAAGAGCAGAGGAGACAAACCTACAGGAGAGGGGAGCGGATGCACACTCAGGGATTCCCTCGTCTGGGGTTCACACCAGCCCACACCCCAGGATTCCCCCCACGCACCGCAGGACTGCAGCAGTAATGAGATTCAATCACTGCAGAGCCTTATGCAACCAGCTAGGGCCATACTTTCACCAGTGCGCCTGCAGACATTCAGTCACGCAGACATTCGGTCACGCAGACACATGATGAATGCAGTGAAACACACCTTTGCTGAAGGTAGAGTAGAAGCACAGTGGCATTGGAGGTTAATACTAGAAGATTATTGGCCCAAACGTTCAAAAGAAGCTGCTATCCTCCACACAGAAGACTTCATGTGAAGCTAATGTGTGCACTGACTGAAAGCGTTATTCATTATTTCACTTTCATTCCGCTTCATCATTTATTTGCAGAGTGAAACTGGGTTTAATTGGTAAAGATAATTAGCTTTCTCATTACAGTGATTTGAGATACACACCATCAATAACATTCATTACTGCTCACTAAAGCTCTTGCTGTATGTCATTATCTTTCTATTAACTCCCTCAGTTTGCAAAAGTGCCATTGCTTAGTTTTATATATATACAGTACAGACCAAAAGTTTGGACACACCTTCTCACTCAAAGAGTTTTCTTTATTTTCATGACTATGAAAATTGTAGTCACACTGAAGGCATCACAACTATGAATTAACACGTGTGGAATTATATACATAACAAAAAAGTGTCATACTCTAGGTTCTTCAAAGTATAGCCACCTTTTACTTTGATTACTGCTTTGCACACTCTTGGCTTTCTCTTGATGAGCTTCAAGAGGTAGTCGCCTGAAATGGTCTTCAACAGTCTTGAAGGAGTTCCCCGAGAGATGCTTAGCACTTGTTGGCCCCTTTGCCTTCTGTCTGCGGTCCAGCTCACCCCTAAACCATCTGGATTGGGTTCAGGTCCGGTGACTGTGGAGGCCAGGTCATCTGGAGCAGCGCCCCATCACTCTCCTTCTTGCTCAAATAGCCCTTGATGCCTTCAGTGTGACTCTACAATTTTCTAGGTCATGAAAATAAAGAAAACTCTGTGAATGAGAAGGTGTGTCCAAACTTTTGGTCTGTACTGTATATTTATATATACAAACACACACACAAATTAAGCAACTTAAAACGAACACATTAACAAACCCTTAACAGAGCTAGTTAAATAAGACCAGAGTATTTGAGTTAAGTATTTGAAGGAAATTGTCAAAAGCATAAATAGCTTACTGTCATCAATTAATTTCAGATTTGCACATTACCAGTATTTGACTAAAACCTTGATGAAGAAAAAATAAAGTGTGGGGGGGGGGTTAATTAGAAACATTTAAAACAAGGTGCTAAATGTAAAAGAAATGAATCCATTAGGGATGTAATTGCATTTTATTGATTAATAATTCAAGGTCAGTTAGTACACACTTAGCAGCAATCTCTTTCTTTTTCATTCTTTTAACATATTAAGAGCATTTAGAATTGGCACAAACAATATATTAATGTTGAATATCCTCTCACAGTTCAAATCTGTATATGCAATAATACCAATTTCCAACACACTACAGAAAACATAAAAGAAAATATGTTCAGTTTGTCATGTCTCTTTCAGTGCGGTCCTTGGTGAATAAAAAAAAGTCATTGTCGTTTTTTTTTTTATCCAGATAACAAATACCGAACAAAGGGGGAAAGAAGCGAAAAACAGTGTGGAACAAAGGAAGAATGAGGAGTGAGACTGACTTGTCATTTCTGTGTGGGTTGGCGAACATCAACCACACTAGCTTTTAATTAAAAGAAGAACAACAAAAATCAAATAAAGATTCTTTTTAAATACCGAATTACTCAGGAGAACGAGACTCAGAAAATGTCACGCTGCCAATCAGCAACACTGAATTAAACATCACGATGATAGTGAAGACAGCAATGTGACGACAATCTGCATCTAAACTGTGTTTCTACCAAAACATCTTTCTGCTAATGATGTAAAGACTGACATATGTTAAAATGATCATCAGTCCGTCCCACACAACTGTCCCCCGTTCTTCCTAAGAGCAAACAGCCATCTCTCATTTCTATACAAAAAAGGCAGAGAAGACACAACTTTGTAAATTAAAACACCACACAAATATGCACAAAACAGCACTTAAAATTTTTTTTTTAAACATGTTTCTGTACATCTTAACATAATAAAGTGACAAACTAAATGTAAACTTAAAAATCCTATCAGAGTAAGGCAGACATTATGTACACTTGATAATATTATTCAAATGAACACGTTTCAGGCTGATCAAAACACATCATAATTGAAATCCTCTCTCCACCCACGTGTAAAATCACTCAGTCTGACAGGAAGTGCGCCGTGCTCTTTTCCTGTACAGCAGCGCCCTCTACCAGCTCTCAGTAGTACTGCAGACTTCAAACTGCCTTGAAGGCAAGATCAGAACCAAACCCCAAATCCTTCAATACAATACACAGCTGCGCACATCTGGATTTAAAGTGTCCTGCCGTTTCAAATAACCTTGAACTGAAACAGCGGACTTCAAATCATCATTCTTCAGAAACTGAGGCATCTTGTCCTGAACCGGCCAACATCTGATTCTGTTTCCATCTTGCGCTCTACCGAAACACCAGATGACACCTGCTATCTCATCTACCACTTGGATAAATGTCTTAAAAATTTTCAAATTGTGTGACATCACACTAAAAAAAAATGTCAAATTAGCACAAGAGAACATTTATTTTGCTCTGAACGCCTCCAGCCCTGGCTGACAAAAGCGCTTATTAAAAGGCATTGAGTGCCTAAAGCATCCAGCAGACATCTGACCTCTATGATTATGAATATTCACAACATATCTCGGGCACGGGATAATCTGTGACCCGGGATGAGAACAGAACTGCTGTGGGTGTCTCCAGAACTCTCTCGAACAGCCCAATTCTTCTGTTCCCATTTCTTGTTGGTCCCATAGTGTGTGTCCTACATGCTAAATAAAGTGAAATGGCCTCTATTATGGAAAACAAGCATGAAGTCTGTGGTTATAAGGGATATACTGTGGGTTCAGAAGTGTTGGTGTATGATCATGTGCAGGCGCTGCTTTCTGATCTCATGCTTTACAGAGATGCCCTCTAATATAAAGGCCTACAGAGAATAAGACAAGACCCAGCCTTGCTTGAAACACACGCACAACACAAAAAATGAATGCATGAAGCCAGACGTCTTAACTTACTCACTGCATTTTACATCTTGCATGCATCTTATGTGAGTGTGTGTGTGTTTATTTGCAAGGGTCAGTGTGTTTCTATAAAAGCGAAGAGCACTAATGTTAGTATGGGAAAGCATGTGAGCGTGTGTGTGTGTGTGTCGTCCGGGGATGAATAAACACAATGTGACTCATGGTGATTCAGCGTTGTTGTTGGCCGTGGTGGTGGCTTTCTTCTTTGGCGGTTTCTTCACTGTCTTGGTGGTCTGCCGGCGAGGACAGCAGGATATGTGGGTAAAGAAGAACGAAAGAAAAAAGAAAGATTATTAATACCTTTTACGGTTATAACGACATCTTATCGAGCAACTGGATGAACGCAACTCAGTGAAGACATGAGCGCTCACTCAAAGGCTTGGAAGAAATGTGTATACAGAAAATAAACAGGAAGACCTCTTTGATAACTAAACTCATGATTGCAGATGAAATGAAAGTCTAAATAGTTGTTTCGTGATTAAGTAGACTGTGTGTCCATGAGTTCATAAATACACTGTGTACCTCTGTCTTGGCAGTGACTGGTTTCTTGGGTGTTTTGGCGCTTGCAGTGCGTTTGGGGGCCTTCTCCGCTGCATCTTCATCTGAGTGCTCCGTCCTGCCGTCGGCCTGGTCCTCCGAGCGAGAGCTGTGCTGTGATTCAGTGTCAGCCGGTATGGGAGTGACACGAACTGAACATGGACACAGTTTAGACAATACATTTATTTATCTACTCTACAGGATTTGTTTTTTTCTTCTAGATTAGTAGCTGTCATGAATGTGACTGCCTTTTTTTGCTATTCATAAATTTTTTAATTTAGATCTGGTCCATTTTTATATGTGAGAATAAATCGCATATACCTTTTAAAATGTGTCGTTTTATATAAACTGTAGAAAAAAATAAATATTGGGACTGTCAAAAAGAATATGTTAATTAACTCAACTAATTCCACATCCATTGTTTCCCTGAAAAACTATAATAACATATTTTTCCCCAAATCCTTCCGCTCACGATCTCTGTTGATGCAATTTTCTAATTTAGTGTCAAAATTAATGTGCAAAATAAAATTAGCAGGAATAAAATAATTCAAATAGGGTGAGATGATATTGACAGAGACATCACTATATTACCAAACACAATATACAGCGCACTATATTAAAGGCACAGCAAAATTTAACATTTATTATAATGGTTTAAAGTGAAGGTTGTTTTAGAGTCACCTAAATTAGAAGTTAGAATATTTTATGTGTTCTGCAACAGGAAAAAATTAAATTAAATTAAATTAAATTAAATTAAATTAAATTAAATTAAATTAAATTAAATTAAATTAAATAAATGTTAGGTTTGATATAATTACATAAAATATGTGATTTATGTCATTTTTTGGGGTTAGTTAATTTTTTATGTCAAAATTTGTTATATGATTAAAAAAAAAGTTAATAATAGAAAAATATTTAAATGAAAAAATGTTTTTAGAGCAGTGTCTGTTATGAACCACATTAAGAGGTCACGTGAATGAACGAAAATGAATAAACCAAATCAAATTTGTCTTGTCACTGGCTCTCTGAATAGACTCTATCTGGCATTTAAAGCTTGCCAAACCTCATTCAAAGCCTGAAACACAAAGACTTCTTTAGAAGAGCCTTTTGCTTGTCCATTCACAATGTATCTTTGACGCTCTGTAACTCAAAGCAGGAGCTCTGTGGGCTAATAAAATCACTGCATGTCTCATTATTGAAATCATCAACTCTGGATGATTCCTCCACATGCTTTCTTTGTGTTTGCTGTAAAGGCTTACTGGGGGTCACGACCTTCAGCGACTTGCGAGTCTCATGACATCACAGTATTCGAAGAGGCCAAACTCGGCACAGTCCTGAACCGCTCGAATGTGCACTGAAGCTCATCCAACAAATGCAACCTCTCCAGCCTCTCTGTCAGCCGGTAGGCAGCTGAATCACATCAGCATCAGCATTAGAAACAGGCTGAGACAATGGCCTCCTGCAGAGCGGCTTTCAATGAGTCAGCAAACACACTAACACCTCACTGACCTGCCTGAGCGGGTTTGAACAGGACAGACTATTAGAAATATTAGCTGTTTTTAAAGCAATATTAGTTATTAGTCACAGGTATTTATACTTTTAGGATCAGATTAAGGGAGTTAACACCTGTTAGTAAATAGGGTTGTTGAAACCAAACACTCATTATGTGAACATGCCCTATAAAGTTTGATTCTGTTAGGACCAGAGCCATGTGTGTGTGTGTGTGTGTGTGTTACCTGTGCGTGTGACTGTTTTAGCCCGAGGTAGCGTGGCTGCAGTGTGTGTGTCGTCTGTTCTGTCCAGCTGCTGCTCGTATTCGTTCTGAATCAGAGTCAGGTCCTGCATGCTGAAACTGCGCAGCTTCTCTGATAACACACCCTGACCCTGCAGTTCAATAATACAAAAGACTCCACGATTACAACTGCATCATCTTATTCAAGACACAAAACACTTATACTGTACTCGTACATATGTCAGTAAAAGTTCTTTGCTAAACACAGTTTGAATAAAAGACAAATGTGTATTGAACAGTGAACTTGCTCTACACTATGCAAAATCTGCTATGTTTATTTCTTAACTTGACACAATATGCAAAACGATACAATACTTTACAATAGGCCATGGGCTCAAAGTAATTTTTTTTTTTTTTTTTAAATAAAATCATACACTACTGTTCTAAATATGTGGTCAGTAAGTTTTTTTGATGCTTTTATTAAATAAGGACACATTAAGTTATGGAAGCCCATTTCTGCCACTGAATGAAAAATAAAACAATGTAATTGGGACTTTATCTCACAATTCGGACTTTTTTTGTAAGTTATAAAGTCAGAATTGCAAGATAAAAACTCGCTATTCTTACTTTTTTTTCTCTGAAATGCGAGTTCATATCTTGCAATTCTAACTTTATAACATGCAATTGCAGTCAAAATGGCAAGTTTAAAGTCAGAATTGCAAAATATAAAGTCAAAATTGCGATTTTTTTCCTTACATTTGCGAGTTTGTCTCACAATTCTAACTTTATAACTCGTAATCTTTACTTTATAACTCGCAATCTTTACTTTATAACTCGCAATTGGGAGTTTAAAATCACACAACTCAGACTTTATAACTAACAAAAAAAGTCAGAATTGTGAGATAAAATTCGCAATTATTTGTTTTATTTTGTATTTAGAAACGAGCTTCCAAATTAAGTTGATCAAAAGTAACAGCAAAAATATTGTAAAAAGTTCATTTGATTTTCAAATAAATTATTTTCCTTTGAACTTGCTATTCATCGAAAAATACTGAACAATGTATCTGTTTCCACAAAAATATTAAGCTGTACAACTGTTTTCAAAACTGATAATAAAAACAAGAGAAAGGATCATGTGACACTGAAGACTGAAGAATGAAGTAATGATGCTGAAAATGCAGCTTTGCATCAAAGGAATACATTATATTTTACAATAGATTCAAACAGAAAACAGTTCTTTATAATTGTAATAATATTTCACAATATTAAGTTTTTTACTCTATTTTACAGTTAATTCAATAATATAAAAATGTATTATTTTTTAAAGAAAAACAAGCCCATCCGACTGCATTGAGCCCTGACCACAAATGCACACTTCATCTAAAACACAGTGATTTCACCTTAGTGGCTGCTGTGACTGCTGCAGTGGCTGCGATGTTGAGTCCTCTCTTCCCAAACCGCATCATGGTCTCATAACTGCGGTCTTTAGCTTGGGTTATGTACTCATCAATTTCCTGTAACACACATATACATAAAAAAATTTAAAGACTCGTCTTTAACAATAGTTTGATTATACGTAATGAGGCAAGTTGTATTTGTACCTTTTCTTTATTGGAAAGCGTGGGGTGCACAAACTTGCGGTACAGCACACTGGAGCCCTTGGTGTACGGGGACAACAGCCAGATGACAAAGGCAATCTTCAGCTCAAAATAAAATGGAAACCTGCAAAATGGGAGGTCAACATTTAACAATGAATACAATAAACGCAATACATAAAAAAAGGGGAAAAAAAGTAGTATATTATCTTCAGAATGATCGTCAACTTTATAATATTAACAGCTGACTCACCAAGAGAGAAACAAATCTGTGATCGTTTCTGCTGTTGAAAATAACGCAAACACTATCCAGTACATCATCCATTTCACCTGAGGATGGAAACACACACAGATGTTATAATCAAGCTCGTGTGCACATGACATCAGCACGCATCAGGTCACATGTTCTTGCTGAATATAGCCTTGTGTGTTATGCACGACTGCCTTATGAAATAACAGTCACCACTGCACTGCATTGCCAGTTATATCTCCATCTTTATCTGCAATAAGATTCATATCCATCTAATTATCAAATGACACATAACTTAGGTCAAAACTGCATGTGCATTAATAGATTCAGCTCCAAAAAGGTTATAAAATGCCCAAAGTGTTTTACTAAACAGTTTGACGAGCCCTCTGCTCAATCTGACTTGTGTTGCAGCCTGGAATTAAACCATGCCATGCTGGTTTAGTTTGGCCAGAAGAAATTTGTTTCTAACATTTCTATCACGATGGTGTTTTGGTTCTAGCCATTGTCACCTCTGGCTTGCTTAGTTGGGGATTAGGGATGCACGATAATATCGGCACAACATCGGATATGAATATTTCTGCCGATGAGCCAAACCGATATTCTCCAAGTGAAATAATTGACCTGTTTTTCAGATGTGAATGTCTGTCTACATTTGTAAAATAATACATTTATGGTAGAATCAGTACAGAAGAGATAAATGGATTTCTCTTCAGTAAAATTAAAGTTTAAATATATCAGGCGAAAAATTTGTATATATATCGATATCGGTATCGGCATCGGCCAAAATTATTTTGAAAATATCGGCATATCGAATATCGGCCAAAATCCAATATCGTGCATCCCTATTGGGGATGCTTAATTTCTAGTAATACTGCGGTCTTGATTAAAAGTGAACAAAAGTGACTTGACAGCCTTTATACAACACAGATTGTGTTATATTTTAAGCCATTCTGAAATACTCACATACTCCTTGACGTTTTTCGTCTTCACAGCCTTATAAGACGAATAGGCTGGGTAGAGGGTCCCGAAGGCCAGGCTGCAGAGAGAAAACACTCCTGTTAAACACACATGCTCACTTTAGCATTTACAGTTTCACTCGCACCATTACCTCAAGGTAAAGAACACAATTCAATTACGCCACTTATAAGGCAGCCTATTTAAGTGTTAAAGGTAGGATAGATATCTCCGGTTCACTCAAATCCAACCAGAATCAGTTTAGAAAAATCACACATCCAATATACTGGTGGCTGATCGAAATAGTCAGACGTTCACTTCAGTGAAAAGCAAACCCATAAAACTTACCCCAGTTAACACTAGCTCTACTGTGCACACACTATCATGCTTGATGACGTTACTGAAAGCAAACACTCTGAATCTGAGAGCGTTTTAATGTGAACCATTTATGAAAGGAAGACAGAGAGCTTGGAGACGGATGTACACACAAAGGGACCAGATTAGACGCAGATGCCCTGCATGTGCAGCATGCATTCAGACACGTGCTCTCGTTCACTCGCGCTCCAACACACAAACATGCCGTTTTGTGTTGATGTGACAAAAGCTGAGTGTTCTGCAATGGCAGATCCAGCAGAGGATGTCAGGATACGGGACAGACCGCACCTACCCACTGCATGTGCTCCAGACAGCTGGCACGAGTGAGTCCCCATCACTCCAGGGCTTCAGGCAAGACACTACCAAACCATAGATTTTCATGGACGTTTTTGAGCCATTTGGCTTTCCATAAAGTACTGTATTAGAATAGTAGGAAAAAAGGAGGGGTTCTTTTTATACCATTTACCTGATTTTATACAGCTTTTTTTTCTGGCTGACTTATGATGAAATTTGATCCAAAATGCCCTCTGTAAATAAATCTTTGACTCTAATATGTCTTCAAAACGAAACAACATTTTTACTGAGGCTTTATTCAAAGTTCAGATTTCTGTTCTGGAAATGTACAGAAATAGATAGATGCCTCATTTGCATATATAAACGTACCATTTCAGAAAACTTAACAATAAAATGTTTGCAATACTTAATTACCTTAATTAACTGGGGAAGTATAGTTATGTCTAAGAATTTAATCATGGGGCATCTTGCCTTTAAAACATGGTTGTACTTATAGTTCAAATGATGCTTCTACTCTATAAATGCATATGTTCATATAGACTGTGCACTGTGTGTAATGCATAATGAAGCATGAGGACAGCGAGGCAGTTTGGTGCATGGCAGACCACATGCCCTCTGTCCAATATTCTAGCTTGACTCCCATTATGCATCAGCTCGCCACAGCTAAAGCCATAACAAAGAGAGTTCCATGAGATTCAGCAAACCATAATAATGATACCTGATGTTTGTTTCTAATGGCCTAGATCCAGACCAACAAATTCAACTTCTCCCAGTCTTTGTAATAATATGGCATGCACATGCATTGTGGAGCAAGGACTGAGTATTTGATGTAATCGATGAATCAGGAAGACTCGGTATGATCCAATGCGATTCAAAGTCAGCTGACTGTAAATCCCAATAGGAACCCATATGAGACCCAAATGTGTGAGTCATATAGACCAGACTGGCCTCCACTGCATAACATTACCAGCAGGCACAAATCAGCGAAGCAGGTAGCCCTTCTTACAGAAATAACCCCCTCATCAACCCATCCAAGATGTCTCTGATAACAGATTGTGGTTTAAAAATGGACATTTGAAAGTATGACATCAGCATAGGCCTAGAGGAGATGCTGAGATGGGTGTAATATACACAACAGCTGGCATGTTAAAAACCAATGTTTTTAAGACAAACAATTCCATTCTCTATTGAAGTGTTTGGTACATCAAGGCACATTATCACACACAGGGCATTTTGCTCTAGGTGAAAATCATGCTCACAACAAGCATCCCTTGTCTGGATATAGTCATCGCTTTGTTTCATTAATTTAACCCTTTATGAAATTCATAGGAGTATTCGAAAAAAAATAATAATATTAAAGGATTTCAATTAAAAAATAAGCAGATTTTTTTTTTTTTTTTTTTTTTGTAATTCCATTGAAAAGCGTCATGTATCCGCAGCAACACACACACACACACACACACTCACACCACCATCCGCGAAATGATCCACGACACCATCTTGATCTCTGCGAGGACTTTTCCTTATTGTAGTCGATTATTCAGCATCTCCATTCCGAGCGCACGAGTGATGCTGAATATGAGAGGAATCCCGGCGGATCTTGTGTCTGTGTGTCTCAGTGTGACAGTGAGGAGGATGACGAGGAGCCGCTGCATATGCGCTCAGTCAGCCCGCGTCTCTTAAAGGGACAGTGACATCTTTACACCAGCTCGTTATTAAAAAACAAACATTCATTTATATGTTTCATTACTGCCCTGACAAATATTTGACATGGTATCCATAGCATCCGCCACAACAGTACTGTTGTACATACGTATTGTTACTACTGTAAAGTTTGCACCAAATGTGTCTTTTTAAAATAGATTTGTCATATGAAGGCCATTTCAAAAGTTTTCATTGGCAGCTCTAAATTTATATAAGTTTAGACGTATTTATCTTAAGGCCTTTTATGTTTTACTGTCTGTGACCTGCTGACTTTTAAAGCTGTATTTGTGTGAACTGTTGGGTTCACACTAATGTGCAATGTTATGTAGAGGTGAAACTACAATTACGTATAAACGCTTTAATAAATATATTGTCAACTCAAAAGGCTAAAAGTAGTTTAGCCTTGATTGAGTTTGAGGTCCCTTTGACTTACGGTCTCTGACGCCAAGAAACTTTTAGGGCAGAAAAAAATTAATTGCATAACAGTATGATTAGTAGTTTTACAACGGTTTTAAAGTAGCTAAATTTTGTAACTACGTTTAATGGACTAGTGTGTGTTTTTTTTCACTCAAAAGTTATTTCAATAAACACATTGATTATAGCCCAAGTTCCCCTTTTGGGAAATAAACAGACAATATTTAAAAAGCTTTAGTTTATTGCAGTGTCATCCATGAACCACAAAATGTCTTATAAAATAAAATAGTAAGCATTAAACAAATAGATAGCTAAGAAATTATTTATCATTTCAAAACAAACAGGGCCAAATCGTTTCTTGTAAACCTTTATTTTGAGAGAGAGAGAGAGAAAAAAAAATCATATGCACTGCTAAGATCAATATATATATTGGTACATATTTATGACCAGTAGTTCAGCAGAACTGGAGTAGCTGATTCTTGAATGACGTTCCTCAAAGCCAGTCGAACACTTGCTGTCAGTGAAATATTACCTTAATGGTGTATTACATAAAAAAGCAAAGAACATGTTTTCCATCAACAAAACCAAACAAAAACGGAACATGAAACAAAAAATAAAAAAAAACTTTGGTCTAGTTCCCTTCCATGCTCTTATCCACCCCTCCTTGAAAAGTTGGCGGGAATCTTTTAATCAATTTAATTACTGTTGACGATACTGTACTCCTTTTCTGAAGAGCACAAAATGTATGTTCTCTAAGAAGGAAACCAGTGCTCAATGTTTTTCACAGAAGTCATAAAGAAACCTTGGTGAAGGCCTTTTAAAAGATTCATGTCAGCTTATAATCACCAGCTCTCTGAACAGTCCAACAAATTTTAAATGCTGAGAAAAAGAACAGACTTTTTAAATACAGAGAAATGGATTGTAAAACTAAACAATGCTCTTGTAACACTGATGAAGCAGCATCTTCATCCTACCAAAACGCAGAGACGTTCCATTATAAACAGCTTGTTTGGCAAGCACACTGGCCTCATCCAAACCCAAATCTCACCCACCCCAAGACCCAATCTCTCAGTGACTTCACCATCAGTACAACAACTAAGAGCGGCCTAGTTTAGGCTCATGGGCTTTTAATGTTCCCACAGCATCCTTCACGGCATGGTAGATGATGTTCTTCACCTTTAAACAACAGAAATAACAACACAGTCAGAATCAAAAGAGTTTGGCAAGCATTTAGCTTACCAGAAAATGTTGATATACTGCTTTTGTGCTCAACAGAAGAGAGCCATATCAGGTTTAAACAGAACAACGAATAGAAATACCTGTAGCTTGTCCTCATGGTTAGTGTGAGTGGTGGACAGGTGCCGGAACTCCTGCGTCAGTCTAAAACAGTGCTTCACATGCTCGGGAGAAACAAAGTCCTCTGCGACCTTGATACAGCTGTACAAGTTGTGCACCTGGGAAAACCAAGATGATATAGTTGTCGTCACATAAGGGAGCACTGTCTTTCCAAATGTCTGCACAATTGCAAATGTGATATTGATTTTATCCAACACGTAATAATATGAATTACATTTGACACAGATCAGTTTTCATACTTTACAGTGATGGCACCGGTACCTATAGAACCGGTATGCACCGAACAGAATAAGAACACAGATTTCGGTGCCTCTTAAATGCAGGAGCGATCGATTTAAATATTTGTCCTTGTTCTCTAAATTGTGCACAAGAAGCATGGGTGTCGCTAGGATTTTTTAGCAGGGCTATAGCCTTTAGCTCTATAAACTGTACACAAATTCGTGATCGCCTCAGAGTCAGTCCGCTTAAATTTCATATGAAAACGGTGGCAGACCTGTCTCCTCCTCGTCTTTCAGTGAACTCTTCAATAAGCAGACCACGGCGGAACAGCGCGAGAGACAGAGGACACAAGGTGTGTGTTTATCGATAGATTGTTATAATATCTGTATCTGTGCAGTTCTGTCATAAATACAGTTACAAAAGGTCACGAGGGAGCAATCGGTTTCTCATCTACTGTAAAGTTTTTTACTTATCACACCACAGCTAGTTTCCTCCAGCGACAATCGAGCCATTAACACATATGAACGCATACTTTATACTTAATCTAATTACTTTATACATACACTACTGTGCAAAAGTCTTAGTCTAAGGCAGACTGTTGTAAGACTGCTTGTGCATTCAACCATCTCAATAGATTATTATTAAAATTAATGCCAAAATTAATGTTTGGAAATGTAAACTGATATTTCCTACTGACACACTAAAGCAAAAGATATAAATAACTGGCTTGTGTATTAAAATACTAATGTGCCTAAGACTGTACTTTACAAATGACACTGTTGCTACTTTATAAAGAATGAGCATACAGTCATTCACAGAACTGATTAAAGACAGTGACAGAGAACACTCTTTTTAACTCAATATCAGAGTGATTGACAGATACAGTAAAAAAGATTATATGTGGTTTTGTATTAAATAATGACCCAGATCGTGAAATACATTTATTAGCCTTCGAGTAAAGGAAGCACAACTTGGGAAATGAGAGCATCCAAGGAGCATGTGAATGCTATGGATTTATTTAAAATCTTTTTAATGTTCTTTAATGTTATCCTTTTTAGGCTCTTTTTAGTTTATTTATTTATTTCGATAGAAGTATCGATTCAGGCACCGGTACAGTTTTAAAAGTATCGAAATGGCACCGGTATCAAATAAAACCCAATCGATACCCAACCCTAGATTTTGAGTCAGTCATTATTAAAAATTTCTTCCGTGAAAAACTGAATTCTAAGCTCAATAGGAAGCCAATGCAAACTAATCAAAACTGGAGTGATACTTTCTCTCATTTTGGTCCCTGTTAAAAGTTTTAACTCACACAATCAATTAAAGACGGGAGAAATATATTTTCATCTGGTTTCATTGGAAAATAAAGCTGTATATCATCTGATAAAGATGGTATGAGATCTGATACTTACAAAAAAATAATAGCTAGAGGAGGAAGATAATGTGAGAACAAAATAGGGCCTAACACGGAACCCTGGGTTACCCCACATTTACATGCTGCATTAACGGAGGTAAAATTCTCAATAGCTACAGAAAAAGATCTCCCCTTAAGACAGGATGTGAACCAACTTAACGCAGCAAAAGATCTGGTGTGTCTCCGATCAACCCACAATGGTGCTTGAATAAGTGTTTTGGAATGAATTTAAAAATCTTTGGTCAGCTATCCATGACAGGACTAAACCAGTAAAGTAACCAAAACAAAAACACACTCAGCTAAATATCGTCCAATTATTGTTATAGACGTGTGTCAATATTGCACACCCCTAATGTCAAGTACGGAACTCTGATGGTGGACATCCTCTCAATAACTAACCTGATGTGGCGCACCAGCTGGGATGAACACAGCATCTCCCAAAAACTGCACAATAGACCAGCCCTGGACCCCGTACTCCTCATACAGCCGGCGACGCAGCGTCTGATCCAGGTACCAGCTCTGGTCGTGGATTGGATCATGGTCTGGTGGGTTCTCTTGACCTTGTTCCTCTCCAACCTGCATTAAATAGATGAAATGAACTTCAGATATGCTTACCGTATTAAAACAGAAAGCAGAGAACACTCTCCAAATCTGAAATCTAAAAAGTTGTCATCATTTAGTTATCCTCAAAAAGGCATATATATGTGTTTGGAACCACATGAGTGTCTTTATCTTTGGATAAACTATTACTTTAAAAGCAATATCCTTCAACGTCACCTTTCGCAGGAGCTCACGGATCTTCTCTGCATCTTTGGCGGCGTAGATGTGCCAGAGAGCTCCAGGTTTCTCCTTTGCCTCATAGACTCTTCTCTTAGTCACTTCATCCACATCTCCCTCTTCAATGGTCTGCATCACCTCTGCAGTAATTACAGGTCGGTCAGTAAACATACAAACAATCGTAACTTGTGTAAAAGTTTTATAATTTCCATAAAACTGTGAACTAGAGCTGAACTATTGATATTGACTGTTAAAGCCTCATTTGTTTCTACACAGGGTCTCTAAGCATTAGTCGGGGAACTACACTATGACCATCAAAACAGAAAGTAGCTATTTAAGATTTCAAAGTTCAGGGCTGTCAGAATGAAACTTGTTTAACATTTATTTATGCAATGCTGTTAACTCTATCAATTTACCTGACAGTATAGTAGTTTAATTCTAATATTTTCAACCACATGCCCTTTCTCTCTGCCCTTCTGAAGATGCCAGCAAACCCAAATACACAACTTGACTGACAAGCAGAAAGCATTTATAGTTTTTAAACAAGTTCTGCCAGTCTGACTCTATTCTTGCTGTTTAGGACTGTCACAGACACAGATCTATATTTTATGACATGGCATTGCAAGGAATAATTATTTATAGGACATTTTAAGCCGAGTTTCCATCGCTGGAACTTTACCCAGGAACTAGGGACTTTGTGCCGGTATATTTCCACAGCAGGAGCCAGGATCTAACTAAAGCTTGGGGTAAAAAACCACCAAGCTTTAACGCAGCATTAGTTACTCACTCATGTGCAAAACACTCTTAAAGGGTTAGTTCACCCAAAAATGAAAATTAGGCTGCATTTTACTCACCTCCGAGACATCCTCTTTTTTTTTTTTTTCAGACAAATCCAGTCTGAGTTATATTAAAAATTGTCTTTGCTCTTTCAAGCTGCATTCCTTCAGTCCAAAAGTCGTGAAACAAAAAGCACCCTTCCATAGTGTCTCGCATGACTCCGGGGAATGAACAAAGTTCTCCTGTAGCAAATCGATGCGTTTTTGTAAGAAAAACATCTATATTCAAAACGTAATAAATTTAATCTTGCTTGCACCAACAGTTGTACACAGACGAAGCTCCGGGAGCATGACGTATGGAGGTCAGCCGTGTGCATGTCTCGTGAAAACCAACGTTTGGATCCAAAGAAGCAAAGTTTCTTTACTTTTGCAAAGGAAATCCAGCCTCCTCTTGGCTTATATAGAAATCCTCCAACATTCTTCTTTAAAAATCCTCTTTTTGTACCAATTAGCGACTGTTGTTTTGTTTTGATCTCTCCACTGCGTTTCCGTGTGTGTCACTTCTGAGCGGCGCATGCGCAATTCTGACATCAGACGTCATTCCCCCGAAACTGCTTCGGTGTACAACAGTGAGCGCAAGCTAGATTAAAGTGATTATTACATTTTGAATATGGATATATTTCATTTGTTCACCCCCCGGAGCCTTTTTTTATGGAAGGGCACTTCTAATTTAACGTCTTTTGGACTGAAGGAATGCAACACCCATTGAGAGCCATGAAACAGCTTGAAAGATCAAAGACTATTTTTTTATACACAGACTGGATTTGTCTGAAAGAAAATCATATACACCTAGGATGCTTCGGGGGTGAGTAAAACACAGCCTTATTTTCATTTTTGGATGAACTAACCCTTTAAACGTAAAAGAGAGCAAAGAGAAGATTACACTATTAAGTCCACACAATGTGGGAAAACGTTACATTCATTTTGGCAGATTACACAAATATTTCACAAGGTGTGGCATTATCAAACTACTACTAATAACACAAATAATGTTTTAACTTTTTGTCTTAAGAAAAAACGTAATTACAAGAAATTTGAGATTAACTGCAATAATATATTTTGATCTACTGACAGCCCTACTAATCAAGCAAGCAAACGGAGCAAAGAGGCTGGAATGGGGGGGGGGGATCAATCCTGCAGGGTCTGCTCAGGAGTTGTATAAATAATATACATAAAAATATATACTAATCATTCACAAACTGCTCCAGTATCCCAACACTTTTTAGTAAAAAAAAAAAAAAAAAAATTAAAAACAATTCAGATTCCCAGAAATAAAAAAAGGTGACTAATTCAAATTCATGGATTATTTTTCTTCTTAAAAAAGAAAAAAGAAGGAATGACAGAATGTGAAGGTCCTTCACCAACCACTGAAGAGCATGAAAATAAAATACAGCTATCCTATAGTGGATAAGAACTATTTAAAGAGGTCATAGTGTTAACCTAATGCTAAAATGTTCCAAATGTTCAACTAATCTGTCTGATCGTGATTAATTTATGAACTAGATTAACCAGTTAAATGAAAACAACTAGCTCAACAGAGTGATCCGTTCAGTCCAGGTGCATCGGTTCTCAAGTAATAGCTCACTGGAGGGGGTCTGGGCCTATTCCTAAAGCTGCGTTTCCACCGCAGGAAATTTACACAGGAACCAGGAACTAAATAAAGTTCCGGGTAAAAAAATGCCCCTCAGAAAGTCCCTGCTGGCGAGGTGGTACTTTTTCAAAGTTCCAGAACTTTCGGGGGCGCTAAACTGAACTTCGCTAAGCTGAAAAGCCATTCAGAGATCTCCTTTTTGCCACTGAGCTCCGCCGTCAGCCCAACATGCATTGGGTTGCATTTTATAATGGACCATCTTTTGTGTTCCAAAGATAAACAAGAAGAATTTGGGTTTGGAACAACATGAGGATGAGTTAAATGAATTTTCATTTGTGTCAACTATTTCTACCCTTCTTGAGCGGAGCAGGATGTTTAGATTTTTGAAAGTAACAATCCATATAGTCCATTATGCAACTTCTATTTGAAAAGAACCAAAGAAATTGTGATTTATTATATGACCCCTTTAAAAAAAAAATAAGCTAACGCAATTGTCAAAAGTTCTGAAGGGGCTGAAGTAACAAAAAAAATCAAAACACTATGGTCACTATGTTTTGGTGTCCTGGGAAACCAAACTCTGAATGGAGTTTACAAATTGGTGTTTTATAATGAACCATCAAACATAAATACATAATTTAATGTAAAGAGTAGCAAGAGATGGGTTAAAACAATAGGAGTGAAGAACAAGAGAGAGCGAGAAAAGTGGGAGGGCATGCCTGAGGTGAGACAAATGAAAAAAAAATGCACAGACCTTTGCATCCAGCGAAATCGGCTTCTGTGAATGAGAAATGGTGCCACAATCAAAAGTAGTAAGACCCCAAGAACACAGACACTTTTAACTATAGGGTGCCATGTTGGCCTCTAAGAATTACCTCTTAAGGGAGGCTTGCAATTATTCGACACTTATTTAACTTTGTAACACAAAGTTAGGGGTCAGAATACTTTTGCAAGGCACTGTTTTTGTTCTATTTTAATTCCAGCTTGCTATCCAAAGATTTTGTCTATGGGTGGAATCTGTTTCTTTCAGACTTTAACTAATTAGCTTATACTTGAAGGAATAGCTCACCCAAAAATGTCATCCTTTACTTTCCATCATGGTAATCCAGAAACCCACAAGGGTGAGTAAATGATGACAGAACGTTGGCGTGAACTATGTCTTTAAGCACAGGAAGTTTGAAAAATCTGAAAGCTTGTGACACTTTGAATTTAACTTTCTTTTACTAACTTTAAGCCAATATAAACAATAAAACATGTCATACTAAATTTTGTACATTTAAATTTAGTTAGTTTGTTCTTTAAAGAAAAACAGATTGCAAAATTACTCAAATTGCACCCAATTTTTTTTTGCATCATTATACAGCACAGGGGTAAAAAAAAGTGTTGAAAACTAAAAGTTTATACATTATAATGGACAAAAGACAACTGCAGCAATATCAATGAACAGAAACAATAGCTTAATTATAATAGCTACAAAAATAACCAAGAATACACATACACAAAAACCCTCAACACACATAAGCAAAAGCTTAATGCTTACTGATTTCATGGTCACTGTCTCCTTCTGGGATGCCCACATACACCATTACGTTGACTGCATCAGATACGTCCAGATGCAGGTTAGTGGTGCCAACCTTCCTGTCTTCTGTGGAGATCAGACCTGTGAGGAACACAGCAAAGGGCAGAGGTTAAAGAGCTGTCAGTGTATTCCTCATAAGCAGCGGCGAGGATGTTGCATGTGGATCCCTTACCGTAGGCATTGTACATTTTAGGACCCAGATCTGGCCGTACGAAGAAGTTTGGAAGACGAGAGGCCAAGTTGAGCCGGCCATCTCTCTTTGTGTACTCTGGCAGAGGAAGGTTCACCATGAGATCATCAAACCTGCAAACAGGGGGACATCAGTAATCTAATTCATAATAATTTCAACACACTGGCTGCTTCCAAGCCAAGATCCCATAACTAGTGGTTGACCGATATATTGCCAAGGCTGAAATATAGACCAATATTTGCCACTTTTTAAATGATCAGTATCGGCCAATTATTATTTTTTTTTCTGTTTGGTCGATACGTCAGATGTAGAAACGTTTAACTTGTCAGTGCACATGACCTTTATTTTGACAGCGCTGAGTGCACAGATCTCCCATTGTCCATCTTCATTAGTTTACGGTCACTGTTTAACAATTTATTCTAATAAATTATTACACATTTGCTTTCAAACTAAATTAGTTAAAAGTATCTGAAATGTATTATAGCATATGCTTTCCTATTAAGTAATAAAAAGCCTCTAGCAAATGTGCATTTCATTTAAACAAGTCTGAATATCTAATAAATAATTTCACTAACCTTGCTCTGCTTTGCTTGCTATTTCATATTCATTTCAAAATTCATTTAAAAAAAAATTCATATCACGTGACCACCAGCTATGGCACCAAGTAACATGCCAGCAAACCTACCGAGTGGGCATCATATCTCTGAAATCTTCTCCAGGAGGCCAGTCTTTAAGTTTCAGTACCATAGGTTGGCCATCTCCACCCTGCAACCGCTCTAGAGAACAGAGGAGAAGATGTTTCATGGATTATGCTTTCATGGTCAGACAATTAAGGATGGTAATAATCAAATCAGCAATGAAAAGATCCAGGCTTGCACTGACGATAAAGTGTCTGTACTCACTGGAAATAACCTGGAAACCATCCCAGAAGTCTCTGACTTTGACATCAGAAATGATGGCGCAGTTCCTACAGTTGACCAGGTCCACATCCTGGTCTCCAAACTCCTTGCTAAAGGACTCTGGCTTCCATAAGTGTTCCTTCAGCTTCTTGTGTATGCCTGAGACCAGCACAGGCTAAACAAGAAAAAGCAATTAGCCTCAGCAGAACGTAATCCATCAAATAAACGTGCATCCATTTGATCTTCTCCGCTCACCTGTCCTTGTTTCCAGCACTCTCTGAAGATCTTCCAGTTGTTGCTGTTGCTGGGGTCCTGCAGGCAGAGCAGTCGGCCATCGCACAGCCAGGAGTGGGAAGTGTGAGGGTCTAATACACTGAGACCCATCAAGCCCTCTCTGCGAGGAACGGCCCCCGACTCGCCGCCTTCTGCTGCCCCTGATGACCGGCGACTCTCTGCCTTCTTCGTCTCCACCACTGATGCAATGATATGATCCAAGAAGTTAGGAAGTCCTCCCTTCATTTTATCAGCCTGCTTAGGAGAGAAAGAAAAACATATATTAAAATAAAATTGTAAAAAATATTACGAGCATTTATTTTTGTCTCAACAACAACATTTGCATGACTGTTCAAAGTAAGAAATATATTGAATACAATTTAGTTCAATATAGTTATTTTTACTAATGCTTTAAAAAAATACATTAATATCAAGTAATCTCTATTTTTAATAATGTAGTTGTAGTGATACTTTTTTCATCATTCATAACAAATCTGTCATTGGTATAAAAACCAATGACATATGAATTAAAAACAAGCATCAAAATGTGAAGATAAGGTTACGTACACCAGCAGTGGAGAACACTGAAGGGAAGGGAACACCTCCCTCGGCGGGACCTTGCGGGAGCTTTCCGGGGCCAGAGTTCAGTAGATCTCGGAGACTAGTGCCCTCTGCTTTGGGTTGGGAAGGGCCAGCGCCCAGCAGCAGACTGTTGAAGAGCTTGGGACTAGCCCCTGAGGGTTTGGAAAGGGTCCCGAAGGAGTCCAGACCAAATGGAGTACGAGAGTCTCGACCCATCACGGAGCGCAGAGACTCTGAGATAAAACCAGAGGAAGAGCCTGAGCACATTGTGTCTGCAAAGATTTACCAACTTTAAGATTTACCAGCAAATGTTTTATAAGAGGCTTTCACACAGGAGGAACCTTTTCATAGCTCCAAGAACTACAGGCAGAAGTTCCCGCTTTCTGTCGTGTTCGCGCCGCAGGAACTCGGAACAGTTTTAGTTCTAAGTTCTAATGTTTGGAGGAACTAGATTAGCTCCTTCTTCAGAGTAGGGTCTAAAACAGTTCTATAGGAACTATCAGTAAATTGTGCATTTACATTCCATCTCAGTTATCACCAAACCTACAACACACTACAAAAACACCTCCATTCGTAAATGCGACATTTGTAAATGCCGCACATAAATAGTTTCTTAGTGGCAAGCCACGTTAATAAACAGTCTACAAACATGAATAGCCTCTTCGTTAATGTTCAGATGGTTTCCACTTTCAAATTAAGTTTACCAATAGCTCAAATCAGTGAGTATTAGGACAGTATTGTTCATCCTTTGTGTGTTAGCTTCTACATAAACTTATGTGTATATATGTAGTATAAATTAGCATTACAAAACAGTTAATGAAGCCATTTACAGGCATAGTTCGATGTTAGATCATGTTAACTAAACGCATTAACCGTTGTTAACTAATTAAGTTGTTAATGTGAAGAGATGCATTAGCATATTTGCAAGTTAACATTAACAAAGATTGTCAATGTGTTGTTCATTGTTAGTTCATGTTAACTAATGCATTAACTAGCGTTAACTAATACAGTGCAAAATAGTGCAAAAAGTAAAAAAAATAAAATTAAAAAGGAGAGTTAAAGCATATAGTTTATTTAAGCTTTTAACTAATATTAGTTTCTTTAAATATCTTTGGAATACATTGTCCTTTTTACCTGATTTATGAATGTTTTTCTTCAATTATTAAATATCTTTTTTATGCATTCCATGTAGAGAATTTTTGTTTACTACTATAAAATTGGTTTTGACATTGTTTTTTTGTTTGTTTTTTTGGTTTCACTGAAGAACTTTGCAATTAATGTAATATTTGTTTTACTTGTAAAGGCATTTCAAGGCATTTCTTCTGAATGAATGTTATTTATTATTTTTAAAGTGTCAAATAAAGAACAAAAAAAATCTAAATATAATAAACATATCTCTTCTTAAATGCACAAAATAATATATATAACAGTACATGATCATTTTGGTCAAATGTAAATTCAAAGCAGTTGAGAACCGCTGTTATACCGCTCTACACCAAGTCTCACCTTTGGGCTCCTTTTGTGTGGCCAGGTCAGCCAGCCAGTGAAGGGCCGAGGAACTGCCCTTGCCATCTTTAGCAGCTGGTGTCGGGGCAGGAGCAGGACTAGAAGTGCTGCTGTTTGTCCCACTGGTGCCTGACGTTGTGTCAGCGCTGCCCGCCTCCTCAACAGGCTCTGTTTTGACTACAGCACCCGCTGCCGGGTCCCCGTTCGGACGGGTTGTGGCTCCATTCCCCACACTGTTAGCTGCACCCGACTGCACCAAACACGAGACAAACGATGAGAACAGATCGAACAGCACTATAGATGGAATTCTAATTTCAGTTGTCAGTTGTAATGTTTCGGAGATATCTTGCCTGTGAAAGGCCGTTTGGAGCACTGGGCCGCACCAAGGGTTTGTTATGTCGACTAGTGCAGGGGCAGTTCGCTTTGATGCCCCATTTACCTCTGGCTGCGTGTACCATGTCACCTATGCTGTATAAGGCTGAAGGCACACAAGGAGACAATTAAACTGAGCTCCAGTTACTGTGATTTCACATGTTTTTAACAGGAATAAATGCACTAACCCGTGCCAGGTATAATTTGAGTGGGCATGAGGTTCTGTGGTTCGTGTGGCTGGCCTTTAGCACACTTCAGCCATGAGAACACCTCTTCTTCAGGACTCTCGTCTACTGAAAGAGCAGAAGTGAGTCCGAGACATGCTGTAATGGACAAACGTGACAGTTTACCTTTATCAATCATATTGATACTTTTAATGATATTTCATGAATGTGGCAGATCCTTATCTACCTTCAGGTGGCCTGTTCTTGCGTAGCCGGTAGCAGTCGAGACAAACGCCGAAGCCGCATTTGCGACACACCCAGTGGATGTTGAACAGCGTCGTCTCACACACGTCGCACATCTCTCTCACTCCCCTCACAGCTCGCTTCCATGCCACTTTTTCTGCAAATTCACAGGGCATTATCAGATGTTATGCAAGTCACTAGCTCTTCCTTTTTTAGTATTTTAGCGCACATTTATAATGCAAAACAAATGTTTAAAAAAAACTGACTTACAGTCAGTTGCGACTTATTTATCAAAATTAATTTGACATGAACCAAGAGAAATTAACCAAGAGAAAACATTACAGACTACAGCCACCAGAGGGCGCTCTATGCTGCTCAGTGCTCCTGTAGCCTACCACTGAATGTTTTTTTTTCTCGTCATGACTATTTTTGGACTGATGCGACTTATGCTCAGGTGCGTCTAAAAAAAAAACTGTATGTGATACTTTCTTATACTTTATTCAGATTATATATGATTTTCTGTGAACCGGCTTTAATAAACAAGCAGTCACTTACGATGGGGCTCGATCATCATCATGGCCTCTTTCTCTGACATGACCAGTTGGCAAAACTGGTCACCCACGTTTGCTAAAATATATTTGGACGTGTCCAGGTCAAGTCCTTCCTGTGCTGTGAGGGAGGGGAGCCACAGGCCCATCGCCATGCTGTCACTCTGCTGCGGGCTCAGAAAGCCCTCCACGCGAAGGACTCCCTTCTTAGTGAAAGCCAGCCTGTTACAACAAACCAAGATGTCAGTCTCACACCCTAGCCAAGAGTTCAGCTGGTCTCGCCAGTATTCGTCTGAATCATAACCACCTGCGGAAGTGGAAGAATCGGCAAGCCACGTTTGGGTCATCATCATCATCCGAGTCCTCGCGGGATTTCCTGTAGCGCTCCAGACGGCACTCGCGGCATTTGTGCAGGTGGGGCGCCACGTTAATGCAGGAGCCGTCTTGTAGAAAGGACTCTCCGGACTGCTTCAAGCGCCGAACCTTATTCTGGTCCTTCAACACGGACTGTCCCACTAGATAAATCACACATGAACACGAAATCAGATGTCCGAGAGCATCTATCAATTCATCTACTCTTTATAATCGTGCTCTCACAAACTTTCACAGTACAGGTTTAGATTGACATGACGGCGAGTACTAGGGCTGCACAATTAATTGAAATTAAATTGCGAAGGCAATAAATCGTGATTAGGCAGAATCTGCGATTGTCATGCGTTTTTTCAGTGAAGCACAGTTCTGTGATCAGTAGTAAATGTCCATCCAAAGGCTAGAGGGCGCTCTCCAGCTAAAAAGCCAAATAACCCCCGAAGAAGAAATCCAGGAAATCCATCGCTGTAGCTAAATAAACAGATTTAACTGCTTTCTTTTATTCAACATGACTAATAAACACACGACTGCGACAATATATGGTTTATCAGTTATTATTATTTTAGTTTTCATCATAATAAAGTACATCTATAATGAAATGCTAATCGACGTAGCCATTATCACTGCTTAGAATACAATGAAATATTGTGCGACTTAATTATTCAGTTTAAGAAGCCATATCAGCTCACAGAAGGATATTTTAAACACTCAACTGACGTTATGACGTGAATTTGGAGTAAAACGTAGTATTTTCACATGCTGCATTTACTACAAAAAAAAAAACGTAGTTCACTGAGAAGATACGTAAACAGCTGTCATTATCGCAAACGATTTCATAATCATACGATTTTATCGTCTGGAAATATGAACGTGATTTTGCATAGCTTGTCAGAGAACTACGGCTCTGTGTGGTAAATACTGCTCCACCTGAAAGCAGCTGATGAAGATTTACTGCGAATCACAGAACTGGCTTTACTGAATAAATGCGCAAAAAAAAATCGTGATTAATCGCGTTCAATTAATCATGCAGCCCTAGTGAGTACTAACTCATTTAGCTGAACTAACTCATGAGGTACACAGCATGCGGTAGTCAAAGATGTTACCTTTGATGGGTTTGCTCCGTGGCCGGCTCTTAGCCACAGGCTGGGTCTTGCTCTTATCCTCAGTGGCTGAGGAAACCCCAGGTTTCTGGCTCTGGCCGGAGTTGTCCTCCCCCTCGCTCAAATCAGACAGGTCACTGTTGCTACTGGACTCTGAATCTCTTTTGGTGGAATGACTGCGTTCCTCCAAAGCAAACTTGGTTTGGTCAAAAGGCATAGCCACATCTTGGCCTTCGGTGCTGAGGCGGGTTCCCGGGCTGCCATCTGAACCCTCTTTGCTTGGTTTGGACATTTGTTGTCCATCCTGGGCAACTGAAGTGAATGACGGAGTGGTCGTGAGGGCAGGAGCAGGGAACTGGGGGGCTAAGATTCCCTTAGGAGGTTCTGCCATGGTGAAGAGATTTGGTTTGGCATCACCACCAGGAGGATCTTGACTAAGTGGACCAGAGCTGCCTGAAGGAGAGACAGCAGACGCGGACAGCGCAGACTTCGGGGCTGACAATGCACTAAAAGGGCTGTGTGAAACAGCTCCGCCATAAGCAAGAAATGGATTTGTTTCCTTCGTGGCCTGTAGGAAAAGGTTCTCATGAGTTTCCGAAACCTTGTTGCTAGCCAGCAGACCAAAACCGCTGCCTGGATTTGAGCTGTTAACATTTCTGGCACTTCCCAGTCCGCTGGTTCCTAATCCCAAAGAGGGATTCAGAGGCTCTGCAGAGCTCGCAGCTTGACCTGTGGCTGGGGGAAAAGCCTCCCCCACCGCTCCGAAAGGCTTGTTCATTATGATCCCATTGCCTGCAGGCTTGATCTCAGGCACTTTTGGCAGCTCTTTCATTGGTGCCAGGCCACTAGCAGCTGCTGAACCAAACAGTCCAGCGGATGTAGAAGCTGCAACCACCTTTTTGAAACCCTCGGAGGGAGCGGCAGGCTTGAACAGGTTGGGCGGCTCCTTGTTCAGGCACTCGGACAAGGACGTGAAGGCCTTTGACTGGCCTTGTGTGATGCTCTGGTTCTGAGACATGATTTGGAAGAACAGGTTCTGTGAGGGATCAGAGCCCTGCCCCTGAGACTCCTTCGCAGCTCCAAAAGGAAAGCCAAAAGGCTTGTCCTCCTGGGAAGAACCATTGGCCTGTGTGGGAACTTCTCCAAACACTGGCTCACTTGACTGTTTACCAAATCCTGCAGCAGCTAGAGCAGGGGTCTTGGGGGTCTGAAATACAAATAAGCCAAATAAATGCCAGATAAAGAGTAGTCAGTGTGTCTACAAAGAGAAAAGGGAAACCAATTAAAACCAATGTTGTCATTATTAACTAAAACTATAACAAATTGTTTTGGTAACTAAAATAAATCTTTAATCCAATAAAATATCAAAATGCCTTGACAAAAAACAATGCCTATGCAACTAACTGAAAAAAAAAAAAGGTTGAACTACTAAAATTACTAATACTGAAATGAAAATAATTAATAAAAGAAAATAAATAAAATAAATATGAAATAACAAAAAGACAAAAAAAAGTTTAAAATGTCAAAAACCACAAAACAAAATTACAAAAACAAATAAAAATGCTAAATCGAAATAAGAATCAATACATTTAAAGTTTCTAACAATATTAAAATAATACTGGTTAAAAATGAACCAAAAAATGGTCTTTATCGAAAAATGGTTAATATCGATGTTTCATGTAAAGGTTTTGCAGACAAAATCATATTTCAAATTATTATCATCCATTTTATTTTATTTTTGACAGGACTTTGATTTGCCTTTTTACATTTCTTTTAATGTTATTTAAAAAACATTAAGCCAAACTATGTAATAATGTTTCTATTATTATTATTATTATTATTATTATTAAGAATTCATCTACTTTGAGGATATATTCTGATATCTTTTTATTTTATTTCTTAACTTTTTTTGCACCCAAAGACAAAAAAAAAAAGAATCCAATGTAATGTAACAAATGTATCATAGAAGCTGTGTTTCCATTTGCATTGATAAATTCCTTTTTATTTAATGTATTTTTGAATAAATGAACAGATCCTAAGTAAAATACAAGCATCAATGTCCTACCTGGATTGCTTCTGGAGCAGATCCCCATTTACTGGGCTTTTTGTTTGCTTCTACAGGAGCAGAAAGGGCCACACTTGAAGCGTTGTCTTGGGAAGGTGATGAAATGGTCACAGGACCCGGAGACACCAGGGCAGCTGTTTTAGGATACCCTGAAAGGACACCTTCCTCCTCCCTCTCGGCTGCCGGGAGTGTGGGAGAGGATTTCGGGGCAGGGGCTCCGGGCACCAAGCTGGGCATTTGACCCAAAGAAGGAAAAGTGTTAGAAAAGGGCGACGGTGCAGGCTTCAATGGAGGTGGTGTTGGAGTGGACGCAGGAAGCACCGCTGATACTGAAGAGGATATCCTTTCTTGGTTTGGGACAAAACTGCCATTCTCCTTAACAAAACCTGTGCTCCTTATGTGGGAGTGCTCCTGCTGAGAGGAATTGCTGTTGTTAGAGGAGCCTGGACTACAGGTGCTCGTCACCCTCCCACCTACGCCACCCTCTCCCGGCATCTCTACACATGTTACCATAGCCTCAGCGTCCGTGTTAGAGCCACTGCCATTCTGGCTGTCAGAGGCGCCCTCTCCGGCTCCTTTGAAACGTTTCAGAGTAATGTCTTCATCTCCTTCAGATGTTGTCCGGCGCCGCCGACCGCCCTCACCTTTCCCACCATCGCCCTCCTTCTTGCGTCGATCTGGGCTCTAGAAAGAGATACGGCGGCATTTAGATTACTAAATTAATAAACAAGCTATAAAATGACTAACAAGCCTCTATTAACACTCACGTATACATTTATATCATTAAGTTTGGTTTAATTATTTGAATTAAAAATGGTTGTAGTGGAACAGAAAATCATCTAGTGTTAAATTAGACCAGCTCTAATCGACAGAAACCCAACACACCTTCTCTGACTGCTCCACAGCAAGCATCACGTGAATAACCCGGGGATCGACGACTTGTGTCTCTTCACCCTGAAACAAACCAAGATTGACAGACGAATCACACACACAAGTGTCAGCTTCTATCATCTGTAACCTACGAATCATGACAATGGTAGCACTGATTCGATTCTAACAGACAGCGTCCGGCCTTCCACACAGACCTGGTCCATGATAATCTCCATAATGTGTGAAACTAGATCGTGCTGAGATACGAGTCCCAAGGCCCAGGGCTCCCCAAACTCAGGCTGGTACACCTGCACTCTCTGACCCCGAATAGTGCACGATCCTGTCCAACAGAGAAAAGAAGAGCAGTTAAATACAAAAAAAATCACTTTAACACAAAACCTCTATTGTATCTTGCCATAGACCAAATACGGTTTGGTTTGGTCTTCTGTTTTCATTGTGTTCATATGTTTGACCCACATATTTTTATCATGACTACTACTACTGAAGTTAATTTACTCACCCCTCAAGCTATACAAGATGTAGGAAGATAATGTTGTAAATAATGTTCAGTTTCTTGCAGTTTCAGCTAAAAAAAAAAATCTCTATTCGGTTTAATACTGCAGAAAAACAAGTCACCTAGATATTGGATGGCTTGAGGGTGAGTAGATAAACAGCAATTGTTGATGTTTGGGTGAGCTATTCCTTTAATATCTTGTACGACTTCCTTTGAGGCTTTGCACAGGTAAGTTTACTAAAGCACATTAGAGTTTCCAGAGTTAAGAGTTTATTTATAGTTAATTGCGACTGACCTTTCCGCAGGATCTCCTGCAACTCCGAGTCACTGTGCCAGCGGCTGATGGCCGCTTGAAGCGCCGGCTGCTCTTGTAGCAGAGAGTGTCCGAAATCTTTTTCAGTCTGAAGAAAGAAAAAAAATCTCTTTCTATTTCATCTATTTCTACTTGAACTTTTAACAGTGCAAAAGTTCTGCACATGCAAAATGACCGCAATGCAGATCTTACGAACCTCAAAAGTGTGCAGTGCGCTTCCGTTAGGGAGAAATGCCAAGGTTCTCGCGCCAAAGAACTCCACAGGAACCAGGGATCCCAAACCCACTCGGTCAACCAGAGGTTTAAACATCTGAAGATTGAGCCGAAAGATAAATGGTTTTCAGGAAACAAGAATTGGATGCACAAACGAGTGAATAAAGACCAGAAAAGAGCACATCTTCACTCTTCACAAGAGGTCCAAATGCTTTCTGAAACACTTTTTCCTAATCTAACCATTACTACAACAAAAAAAAACCATGGGAGAAGTGAGGCGCAGTGTGCATCTGTACTCACCAAGGCTGGCCACTGAGGCGCAGCGGAGAGCGACGGATCACTGCAGCTGGCCCAGACGATGGCACTCTCCATGAGAACGGCTCGCACCTCGTCCCCGTACACCTGCACCCATGAGCGCTGCCGCCAAGGGCTGTCGTCAAACTCCACAAACACCTACAATGAACACAGACGGATGCACAGACGTGAAACGCTGCTCTCTACAAGCACACTTCAAACTTTTCTGCTGCAAATGCATTTTACGGTGATTTGTCTTATATTCCCAAACAGCCCCATCATAAGTCTCAGGTACCCCCCTACATCAGCACCAAACCTGAAAAATGCTTATTTCACCTCAGATTCCTACAGTGCTTTTAATACTACTAAAATAGCAATTATAATAATGCAGTGAGCAAAACAGACTCGGCAAGCTTTCTCTCAAAAATCGAGAAGCATTTAAAAAAAACTGTTTTTATAACTGCATTAGGTTCGATTAACTAAGGGAAAAAACAGGACTCTGTGGAAGTTAAAAATACAAGTACATATACATTATCATTCAATAGTTTCTGTTCAGCAAGATCTTAATGTTTTGAAAGAAGTCTCTAGTTTCACCAAAGCTATATTTATTTGATCAAAATATATGAATATACATATATTAGACTAACACAAGACACATGCTGCATAAATACTAAATGCTTGCAGCATATTTCACTAGTTTTTAACACACTGACCATCAAAATTAACTTAGCGTAATTCAATCCATGAATAATAATCACCAACAAAAAAAATCATAGTTTCCAAAACTAAAAGTTGATTAATGACGTTGGCCTGCGTGAATATAATACCAACGTATATTTTCTATTTCATTAAATCTGAACAGCAATAAACCCTATAAATAAGCTCTTATTCCGTCCATCATATCAAATGAACATTTCTTCACAAGCAACACGTTATTTCCCAAACATTTCGCTTTGTATTTACAGTCGGTTTGTGTAATCGACTTGATGCATCTATTGTGTGGGACGGTTTTTAATCACAATGTCTCCTTTACGAAGTCTACTGCAGTTTTAAACTAGTTGCTCCCTAACTAGACAGCATCAGTGACCCCAAACACAGTCTATGTAGGCGGCTCTCCAGATTTCACTCAGTCCATATCTGCAGCTAACGTTAGCTACTTAGCTAACTAGCCCTCAAACACGCATTAAATGCACATCTACGCATCTCTTCTTCATTTCAGACGCAACCTGGAGTCACATCTTACTGTTTTACACACTGCAACTGACGAATGCTTCCGTGTTTATTCGCACGGGCTGGTTGTGTTTAATGTTTTGACGGTGTGTTGTTGTTGTTGTGTGGGTCTCACCTCCGTCCCGGGGCTTGCCAGCCCGATCACACTGACCGCCCGCACGGTTCCGCGGATCCAGTCCGCCTGCTCCACCGCCCCTTCCGCCGCGGAGCCCCCGTCACCGAGCAGCAGCAGCAGCCGCTTCCCGATCAGACCGAGCGAGTCCCCCATATCACAACCACCATCAAGAGACCGACTTCCTCCGGAGCGCTGCTAAAACCCGCGATCAATCGTGCCTGAACTAAACCAGTGAATTACTAGAGCCACATATGAACGACTGTACGCTATGCATGTGGGATCTGCATCGGTCAACTGAGACGATTGAGAAGAGCTTCGCTGGGAAAGTGAGGTGTTATTGTTCAAGCTACAGCCCCTTGTCCTCATCCGCCATTTAGTTGTGCAGTAATCATCAAACGCAATGCTGCGGGACTGCGCTTCACTGGCTGCCCGGGAAACAGAGCAGCGCCTCCTGCTGGACACTGCGTGCGCCGTGCAGCGTGAACGCGCCGCTCTGGAGGTCCGTGGAACGACAAACTCTCGCGAGATTGACATGCGCTTATTTCGAGTCGCGCAGCCGCAGCAACAAGGTGAAGCATTCGCGTTGTAAACAAAATGATTATTATTATTTATGCATTTATTCATTTTTTTTGAAAATGCTAAAAATAATATTAAAAGATTTAAATGTATAACCCGTGGCATATTAACTTTAATCAAAACCCTCAATTTGTAGATATTATCTATGCAACCTTACAAAATCCCCAACTTTGAGTAAAAGGTCTTATCTTTTTTGATAAGCGTTTTAATAATACTTTTATAAAGTACTCCTTAGTTACTTTTAATGTTGGATCAATCGTCCATGTAAATCAAAAAGTAACACTTAGTCTACTCTGGACAGTATAAATAGGCCTATGTTGTTTCTATAATTGTGTGTGTGTGTTATTTCTAAGGAAATAACATAAAATGATTTATCAATTAAAAAAAAAAAATCTAAACGTACAGTATTTCACTTAATTGATCATTAGCATTCTAACTAACATTAAAAGTGATGAATATAAACTGTAATCTCTCTGAAATATAGTGATTTCAAATCTAAGTAGCACCACCGGTCTAATGGCTTTGACTTAAATATTAATATTTAATTTTGGTCATACTATTTTAGATTAACCTACACAAAATAGGGAGAGCAAACATCGATGGGTGATGCTGAACACTGACCCATGCATCCAAATACACAGTGTATACCTTCATCAGTTTGCATACATTGTTGTATCACCCGCAGCACTCATATACAGATCTATAAATGGATTTGAAGAAGGTTTAATCAATTTTGTGTGAACACAAAGGATTATTTAATTCATCTGATGTGGTTATGTTTTTTTCCTCAGCCATAGGAGGGCGCACGACATCGCTTTCATCATAAAAAAAAAATCGTGCAAATTGTATCATCCTTCATCTGTGACATTGAAATATTAGTTTCCCCCACTAGATGGCAATATTTCAAAACACAATCACGCTGCTCTATATGATAATATTGCGTTTTATTATTATTTCCTAAATAATTAAATGGTCTGCTGATAATAAACAACACCGAAACCTCGCTTTATTCAGATGAAGCAGATTAAAGACGTGTGACATCAAAGACATCAACACGTAATGAAACTGACCAATAAGTTCATGAAAGGAGTAGCTACATCAAATGATAATGTTTGATCAACTGTAATCGTATTTATAATGCTAACTAATATTTTAAACGAGTTTGTGTTCTCATCCACACCATCTTTGAGCTGTCTCACAATAAATTATTTATAAACGTGCCATTATAACCTTTTTATTTAGTAGCGACATCACCTTAGTACAAGAGGAAAATCTTAAAGCACAATAATTGAGCATTCAATAAAGAAAGTACACTCTTTAGTAGAGTAAAGCAAATAAAACTACTAATACCAGGGAAAGAAAAGAAAACATTTCCTCCACATGATTCATGTTATCCAGCATGATTATTAAGGACAGTTTTTGTAAAATACAATAAAAGCACAACAAGGGGAAAATGATTTGAGAGAGAATTTCATAGTTTATTATTAGAATAAACATAAAATACAACATATACAACTAGTCAAAATCTGGAATTAAAAGTTTTAAATGTTCTTAGGAAGTATTTTAGTTTCACCAAGGTTGCATTTACTTAATCAAAAAGACATTAAAAACAGTCATATTGTGAAATATTATTATATTTTAAAAAAGGTTTTCCAATTCAGTGTATTTTAAAATGGAAAAGCTGAATGTTCAGCATCATTACTGAAATCGCTTGTGCTGCTTTATATTCGTTGTGGAAAGCATTGTATTCAAAAGGTTAGGATAAAACAAAAAATATGAAACTAAAGCAAGAACAGAAATGAATACTTTTTTACAGCAAGGATGTATTACATTAACAAAAAAAGAGTTGAAATAGAGATATTCATGATGTCACAATGTATTTCTGTTTAAAAATAAATGCTGTTCTTTTAAATGTTCTGTTATTCAGATAATCAAAAATATGAAGCAGCACAACTGGGTTCAACACTGGTAAAAAAAAAAAAAAAACTATATATATATATATATATATATACATATATTTATTGAGCATCAAATCAGTATATTAAAATGATTTCTGAAGGATCGTGTGACACTGAAGCCTGGAGTTATGATGCTGAAAATCACAGGAATAAATTACATTTTAACACACATTCAAATAGAACACATTAAATTGTAATAATATTTCACAATATTACAGCTTTTACTGAGTTTTTGAGCAAACCGCTGAGCATTAAAGACTTCTTCCATCTTCATGATTACAAACTCTTGACTGGCAACATCTAAACAGTCCCTTATTTGATCAGTGACATTGTACAGTTAGTTTTTTGTGATTCCTCACAAGATGATATTGTAAACTTTATGCATACTGCATTCAGAACATAACGAGGCCTGTATGAGACAGGAGCTGGGGTGTCTTCAAGTGTCACTGTACCACTAACAGACTACTCGGCTTCTAAAAACCACTACAAATCACTCAAAACCCAACTCAGCTGCTTCAAAAAGGTTGCTCTTGTTGTGAGATCATAGGGAAGGCTTATGTAATTTCATGTAGTTGTGATAAAAACAGTGGTCGGGTAACAGCAAGTCATCTATATTGGCGAAACAGTGTGCGATTACGCAAAGATACACTGAGATTACTGCGAGTACAGCACTCATAATCAAAGTCTCTATTAACAGAATACGAGCCGCTCTTTTCCAGTGAGGAGAGGAGCCAGCGCAGCTCATGGGACGTCCAGCCGGGCGGCTCTCCCACATTCTGCGGCAGTGACTCAGCGTTGGCATGGGGTTAAACTGGGCTCTCCGTTTGGACAGCGTCAGAGTGTCTGTGCCAGCGGCGTGACCGGCATCACTGATACGCCAGGCAGTTGTGCGGCGTGCACTCCTCCTGCTCCTCCAGCTCGGGGCACGGCGTGCCACTGTTGGCCGGTTTGAGCAGGATGTACCGGGTGCGATGGCGCAGGCCTCCCCGAGAGCACGGCCCCAGACACAGGCCCCAGGACGACCACATGGACACCTCGCAGTCCAGCGGCGTTTCTGCAAGACATGCGGGAGTCGTGAGGATCAGTGGCCAGAAAAGCTGTCTGGAAGCAATCCGTCAAGAGATTATGTTTATGTGCATGTTTATGCACGGTCAGTTAAAGAAAAACAGACCACTGGTGTACTTGGGCTGTGGGGCCGACCGGCTCAGATTTCCCGGATAATTGAACAAATGTGTATTTTACAATAGGCTTCTGGGTTTAACTGATGATCGTGAAATATTTGTTAAACCATTTTCTTAAAATATATAATATTTGATCAATGCAAACTGCAATAACAAGAAAACAACATTTGGTTGGCAAACAAAGCCTGCTACTGAAATCATGAGTGAAAATGGTGAGATTGTCAACTATGTTATACCTGTCAATCCGTACATAACACGGGTGACAAACTCAACACCAGAGAAAAGTTACACTTGTACCAATAGGTGTTTTATTGAGCTAGCATATTGTTGCAATGAATCTATATTTAATGGACTTTAAATTGTATAATGACTCCTACGCATTCAGTCTGAAAGTCCAAATTGTTTAGCAATGTGTCATGGAAACTGTAGTAACAAATGCAAAGAAACGTTAGTTGGTGGAACAACACGTGCTTACATTTATGTGGGAGCAAATAAAAAGTGTTTACCACATGTGCTGTGCATTAGAGTTCATCAAGTTTCAACCGTTTACTTTCCCCCAAAGTGCAACACGTAAAACCGTGCACAGCGCTGCGGTAAACCAAAACATCTAGAAGAAGCACGGAGCACTTCTGTTCTGACCAGTCACAAAACCAGTCATAAGGGTGACATTTTTTTAAATTCTGAAATAAATATGCTTTCCATTGATGTATGCTTTGTTAGGATCGGACAATATTTGGCAGAGGTACAACGATTTGAAAATCTGGAATCTGAGGGTGCAAAAAAATATCTAAATACTGAGAAAATCACCCGAAAAAGTTTTTCAAATGAAGTCCTTTGCAACACATATTACTAATGCTAATATATTTTTGATATGTTTACAGTAGGAGATTTACAAAATATCTTCATGGAACATAATCTTTACTTAAAGCTGCAGTAGGGAACTTTTGACGCTCTAGCGGTTAATAAACAGAACTGCTTGCGTCTTGCGGAAGAACATCGTAGCCGGAGCTACTTCTCTCTGTTTATGTCTATGAAAAATCACAAAGGTACTGGGTTACTCCGGCGCGGTACCCTGGTAAAATGTGTTGCAGATCTACCTGAGAATCTGTTGGGCTTGGTTGTGTCCGGCTGGATGTGATTGGACAGTCGGTTCTGTTGACGGACGGGTGTGCGGCCCTGTCGCTTCACCCAAATGGTGGCCAGAGGCGGGAGTTCGGTTAGCCGAGGGTAATAGAAGGAATTTGCCGGGTGGTTTGGCTTTTGAGAAGTGATCTGGATGAGAATAAAACAGATATTGATGCAGTAGAGTTGTGATTTGCAGCCAATATATATATATATATATATATATATATATATATATATATATATATATATATATATATATATATATATATATATATATATATATATATATATTAGACTCGTTTCGAAATGTAAATTCTAAATAAAATATATAACATTTAAAATGTAAACCAGTTCCCAAATCAACTTAGAATCAGGGCTCCCAAGGTCATGGAAAACCTGGAAATGTCTGGGAAATTATAAAAAATATAATTTCTAGGCAAAAGCCATGGAAATGTATAAAATGCATAGTGTTTCAACCAAAAATGCTAATTAATTTTGCTAGTTAGTTTTTTAATTGCAGAATGTCCAACCTGCATTTCTCCATACAATTAAAGTGTCTGAGCTTATTTTGAGCTTGACAGCATCCATTATATGGAAGAGAGCAGTGTGAACATTCTTTAAAACTTCTTCTTTTTTGTTCCATATTGATTTGAAACAACATTCATTCAACATTCAACATTCATTTTTGGGTGAACTATCCTTTTAAAGGTCATGGAAATTATGTAAGACGAATTCTCCACGCCAGATTTGTTTGTCTTATTACAGACATTGGTACTTGATGAAATGGAAAATCTTACCTACAATCTCTATTAAAAACCTTATCCAGTCACCATGAACAAAAGGAAAAGCCATGGAAATTCATTGATTAAGAAAAAATGTCAGAGCAGTCTACAATTAAATTGCTGAATAAAAGCATGACTTATTTCTTTAAAAAGATAAAACTTTTAAACGCTAGTGTGTTTCTAGAATCATGGGAAGCGTATCTCACCATCGTGATATTTTCTGGGGGTGTTGTTGGAAAGTTTGGCGAGGAGAAGGTGAAGCCGCTGTCTGTGCCAGCATCAAATGGGTGCAAGTCAAAGGTCACTTCCTGTTTCCACTGGCCACCCTCACACAGGTTCAGACTGTCCACCCCCACGAACCAGTCTGGACTGGGGATCACTTTCACTATCAGAGACAGCTGTGAGAGAAAACACAACACGATCGGTCACTCTCGTGCTGAAAACATACACACAGACATTATCACTGCCGCGCCAACGCCAATCTACTTCTTTTCCCAGCATGCTCTCCTAACATAATTGGCTTCATAAGTCACATCTGAAACTTTTCTTTGTAGCCATTTCCAGTATTTTCCACTCCTTCCTGTGTATGTTAGGTCAAACCATCTGTTTTTTTTTCTCTCTCTCTCTCTTTAAATAATGATGAACGTTTATGAACGACTATGAGCTCATTCAGGAAGAGCCCACGGGTCACAGCAGAGCGAGGGAACAGCCACACGACGCGCTCGCAGAGAGACACAAGCCATGGAGTGACCTCAGCTGTTTTAGGACAAGCACAAGCCTGACGTTCAGCCAGATGAACAATAAATCCTAACGGATCCAAGGTATAAGGTTTATCAGTGAAACCTCCCTACGAAAAAAAAAAAGAAAAATCACAAAGCAGAAATTTTATGAAGTAAAAGTAGTTGCTTACTAGGAAAAGTCAAATGAGAACTTTAGGGCTTTTCACCCTGGTTGGATGGATGGATGAAATCCTGCTTATCTTTCTTCGTGTTACACGCTGCTCTAAACCTGTTTCTAAATTGCAAGTGTGAAACGTACCTTTACCAGGGTTTAAAAGCAATGATAAACCTGGGTTAAATGCAGTGTCAAAAGCCCTTTCAAATCTCTTTAATACCTTAGTGTGAATAACAATTTCATTCATTTTCCACAGTTATGAACATTTTGTACAATGGAAAGTTTCAATGGATGTTAAAGGTCCTTCCCGGTCCCATCAATGCCAATAAAGAACCTTTATTGTTAGGAGTGCATTTTTTGTGTGAATTTCTCACAACAGGGCATTCTTAAAACAACAATTAAAAGCAGAACAGATACATTTAAAGCCTGTTTTTTTTTGTAGCCACAGTTTTGGTACCTTGTGACAACATCCAGTCTACAGCTGACTTTTCTCCAGACTGGATTTACTCTAGTCTCTCCATCGTCTCTTCTCATTCCGTGGCTTTTCCGGGAATACCTCCTGCTATATCAGTTTCTCTGGGGTGAGAGGCGAGCGGTGCCTCATCACTCTGCTCTCTGTTCCGGCCCTGCGCTAATAGAGCTCAATCTCTCCTCGGGGCACAAAGTCACACTAACACATAACTGCCAAACCAATGCCCTGGTCTGCCAGAATAAGTGTGTCAGGAAAAATAACACACAACTCGTCTGTTCCTCCATCTGTCTGCATGCACAGCTGGAACGTGCTGTGGTTTGATGCATGCCTCACTCTTTGCAGAACTCCGCAGCGCTGCTCTGGATCTTATTAAATGCAAGAGAACCTCGAGTAATATTGGGCGGCTTTTTGCTGTTTCTGATTCACGTATTTTCCTGTTGATTTGAGGGTGCTGGCCTTGCATTTGCGGGAATCTGAAATTTGACACCGTGTCTCTTTTTTTGGAGTTCTTAATTAAACACATTGCAATGTCAGCTGCAGCCCCACAGTATATTTAGATAGTTTCTTGGAAAATGGCACAGAAAGATGATAAATGCTGCTTTCACAGGCAGTGGTGAGACGGTATCAAGGGCACGTCTCAATCCAGCGTTTGTGTAACATCTTGAATACTGAGATGCTTATATGACAGCCAACAATCTTGTGGTAAAGATCTTATTTAGTAAATAGACTGAAATAGAGCTTTCTGAAGAACACATGAGCGGTGCTAAACTCCTCAAAGTGTTGCTAATTTGGTTTCTGAGGTTTTCTGAGGGGTTAACTAAACTCATATTTTTACATTAGATGTTTCAGTTATCTCAACAAATTTTAAGCTGGTATAACTGATAGCAGCAGCATTTTTTTTTTACAGCACCTCTACAATGTACGTTTATGGGACTTTTAAGTCTGATTGCTTAGAAAAGTAATATTTCATCTCTCCTCATCAAGTAATAAGTGAAATAATAAGTGAACAGACACTCAGATCATACACACACACACACAGACAAATTAGACCTCACAGTCTCATCCCAAAGCCAAATTCATACTCTCAGTCATACCTCACTGCCCTGAGGATCTAAAAACAGCAGCGCCACAGCAGACGTCCCATCATGCCGTGGGTCAGTACCAGCAGGAGTGAATGCCAGGCGCATCTGAGGATAGTTGCTGATTTTTAATAAGTTTCCTTTGTATTCCAGACTTTGGTAATAATGTAGGTCACCAGCAGCACCAGCGCTGCCTTTAGACCCTGTGACCTTCTGTCTGATGGCTAACAGGAAAATAAATATTCCAGAAACTGAGAAGAAAAGGTCCCAGGCTCTCCATATCTGCAGATCTGCTGGGTGCAGGAACCGCAGCGCAGGAGCCGGAAGGAAGGAGCGAGGGCTGTGGTCTGGAGGTCCTGGGACTCTGGATGTGGTTTTGGAGACCTGCGCTCTGGTGAAGTCTGTCTTTGTGCAATATGTAAGTATATAGTATCATAAAAATAAGCTGAAGAGAAATTTCACCCTATCTATTTTCTAAATGCATGTGATTGTGAATAAGTCATCTGTGCACATGTGTTTCGTTTTTGGATTTGGCCTCATATAATGCAACTCTCCACAAACTATTTTGCAGATTATTAATAGTTAGTACTATTTGACTATTTGGTGTGTATAAGCGCTATCTGTAGATTTCAATTTCTGTACAGTCAAATCTCTAATTGTCATACCATTCGAATGTCATCAAAATAAATTCTTTTAACCTTTAAAAATCAATTGAACATTCCTTTGATTTTAGTTCTCTTTGAAATGCAAATCTTCTGTAAATACGCCAATCCAAGGATCAGATGCACATTTAAAACTGGAATATAATCTAATTTCAGTCACGTGTTCATGTGTTTTTTATGACCACCATGCACCGTTTGACTTAATGACACAAAGACACAGGACCCGAGCCACTCAATCGGGCTAAAGTAAGGAGGTAGTTTAGAACGCCTATTGGTTAATAACTGATTTTGGAACATTTTTATCCAACAAAATGTTACGGAATGCAACTTTAATCCAAAAGCCAGTTTGTCGAGGGAACCAGGGTGATACTAAAAATACTTTATTTAAGAACAAAACAATGATCCATTTTGTGTAGTGACTACGTCCATCTTACCAGTGGGGTCCTGGGCGTCAGGAGCAGCTCTGTGGAGCTGTGGCCGATACCAGAGTGGATCCCGGCTGTACGGTACATGGACCCCACCACTCGCCTCTTCCTCGCCTCCTTGGCATCTTTCACCAGGTCCACCGTGAGTCCCTGCTCAGCAAAGCTCTTCATGCCATCGCTCGCAGGCGCCCCCTCCTGCCACAGCCGGTACTGCTCGTTATGGGTCACAGCTGCACAGAAGTAACAGCAGCCAATGAGTGAAGGGTTAACGCAGAGGAAACCTATTTAAACGGCTCGTGCTTTCAGGCCTCGTGATTCCTCGGGGCACGTTCTTCAGTGGCCTGTTGAACATTACTACCACCCCATGAAATTTTATTGTCCATCAGATTTCACAAAACACAAATACAGCTCTGCAACCTTCTGTGTGCTCAACACACCGCGAGCTGTTGTATAAAGCCATGAAGAAGCCCCCAATGCCAAGGAAATAAACACCTATAAACGAAACCTGAAGTGAGAAAACACAGACCGAGTGTTCACCTAAAGTTCAGGGGCGACCGAGACTGTTATGTAACGTATTAAAGTAGATTTTTATGTCCTCAAAGCAACATCAGTGCTTGCAAGGCGGCAAAAGAACAGTGTTTTGGGCATATTTATGTATTAGGTTTCCGTTCTGTGTTGATAAATTGGCAGATCAGAGCCGCTTTGCCTTTGTCATGACGTTCAGTGCATTATATTTTCAGGTAATTGCAATTAAAATGGTTAAATGTGTGGTTAAATATGTGCAAAGAAAAAGATAAATCACAGTTCAGTATGCAAGCAGACTTCAAGAATACCAATCAAAAACTGCTAAATTTACATTGTGGTCTTCACTCATTGTCACATGCCATTTTAAACGCTAAACATCCATGTCAATCAATCAGAGCTTTTCAAATGTTATTTCTTAAGTAACAAGTTGGTGTTACACAGTTTTTCAGGTTGCTTTTGATTTCCATGCATTTCCGCAAAAACTATAATCTCGGTCTATAACTGACTACATATTCAAGCGCATTATAATTGCAGTCAGATTTATTGTTGCCCAGCAAAATTTCATGGGTGAAATCCAGTCATTTCGATAGAAATCTCTGCAAGTGTGTGACAGCATTCCCCATTTAGATTTTGTAACAGGTAAAAATTTTTACTGACCAAGAAAAAGTTGCTTGGTTTGAAAGTGAACCTTTTTTGACAACATTTGCCAATAATACCTTAAGACTAAACTATTTTTCCGAAAGTATTTCCTATTCTTTAATCTGTTGAACAGCTCTCAAAAACCAGAATGACGTGTGTAAGCAAACTAGAACTACATTTTCTGATTTTATTATTTTCTTGCCCGTGTAAACCTCGCCACATTGATATGAGAGCTTGTAAGTAGCTGTTATCAGATGGTTTGACTGGTTAATAGATGTTTCTGGTCCAAGTTTAAAGACCCCAACACCAAGTCTCAACATAAATACAAGCAGCAGCAATACTGCTTACCACAGTTTATTTGACAAATTGCTTTTGCTAATGTTTAATGAATTGATTTTGTTCCCTTTTTTAAGTTGCGTGTTTGAGGGGATAGAAAAAAATTAATGCGACACTCAGTTCAGGTGGAACAAAATAAAATCCAAGATAGAGATGCTGCAAAGGTGTGCAATGCAAGCTTAAAAAACACATCCGTCTAGTGCTTCTAAATAGAAAAACCATAGAAACCTGTTCTGTATTAACTTCACCTAATGAAAAACCACATAACTACAAACCGTTTTGGTCTGGCAGACCCGGAGCTGGAAGAGAGAGTGCAGGAGAATGAGAGAAAAAGATACGAGTGAGAATGACAGCAAGTTTGGCACGTCTTGTCTCTCCGTGCTACACTTCTGGCCCAAAACGTGGACAGACAAATTAAAGAGACCTGACCTCAATCATCTAAACCACAAACCGCAACAGTCTCTTTTATCTCTCTATCTCTGTCTTTTCCCTAATAGTCTCATCCTTCATATGCGGAGTTCATGTACGGCGCAACCTTTTCATTACATACAAAAATGTACGGTTTCTGAACATAATTGCGATGCAACAGTGATAAATGGATAGAGAGAGGGTCAGAAAGCCGTCCAGGAGGCAGGAGAAACCACACAGATATCATCTTAGCGCTCCCAAGCTGCTTTCAAGAGCTCTGCGTTGTGAATGTTTTGGCGCGTCTGCTGCTGGTCTTGGCTCGTGCACGGTGGCCTGCGACGGCTGGTATACCGCTGACACCCAGAAAGCGCGTCGTCAGAAGACGCGAGCACCCAGGCGTTGGAGTCCGAATGCATTGTGTATTTATGGAAGGACTATTTAATAACAGGGTGACCTTGCAAGCCAAACCATGTCAACTGGCAAAGGTTATTACTCCTCAACCTCACTCTCGTTCTGCTTTCCTCATTAGACTGGCCTGCCCCCGTGGTGTGGCAGGTAACGCGTGTATGTTTGGAGGGTCATCAGGGCAAATCTCAGGGTTAACAGGCCAGCTGTGAGCACTTGGCGTCCTGACACATGGTGAGGAAGTTTGAAAGCCCTCGTCTCTAACACACGTGGAGCCATCGCCAGCGGTCAAGCTCAGGGAACGAGACGTTCAGCTTCTAGCAAACTACGTTTGGCTTGTAAACCCGACACCTCGTATCACTAGGAGTCTTACCCATGAGTTTGGACCACTGCGCTGGTGGTCGGAATAAGGGATACTGTTTGGGGAAGGTCTGTGGACTCCAGTGGCCTGTGAACACCAGGATGTAAGAGGCGGGTCCTCGAGCGCTGCACTCTATCCCATTGGTCAGGTTCACCGGGGCGGCACCGGACAGTGCAAACCTGAGCAGCACGACCAGCAGCTGCTGCAGCCAACCAGGGACGAAGACCTCTGATGACGTCATCTGTGTCAGGGGGAAAAAAGAGCGGGAAAAGCCATCAGCCAAGTACAGTACACTTGAGGGAAAGTACACCATTTTTAGTGTTAATTTTAGTGAAATGGCTTTGTAGAAATTAAACATCCTAGAGTAACTCTGATCTACTCATGCAGCAAATATGTATTGCAAGAGGAAATTTGCATAACTTTGGTTCCTGACACCTTAATCCTCCGTCAAGAGCATCTGAGGTTTGCAGCTTGCTCCACTCACCAGCTGATATTACAAAGAAACCCTCATACAATATTTGGGAATGAAAATGGCTCTTGTTAATTGCTGTTAATTTACTCACCCTCATGCCATGCATGATGAAGGTGGCTTTTTTCTTCAGGAGGACACTGAAGATGATTTATAGCTGAACCCAACTTTGGTGATTCATACAATGCAAGCCAATGCTATCATCACTCTGAGAGTTAAAACAAAAGGCAGATACAAAACCACTAAATGAATCCCATGGCTCCTGACGATATATTGAGGTCTTATGAAGCGAAACAATCGCGCGCATTATTTACAATATTATTACCTGTAATCTGCAGCCATTGACTTGCATTTTATGCCTCATCAAGGCTGAAAAATAAAAATCTTCTTTAAGTGTTACTGAAGAAAGTCAGTCAGCTACATCTTGAATGGCCTGAGGCGGAGTTAATCAACAGCACATTTTCATTTTTGGGTCAATTATTGCTTTCAAGGGATTGGTCATCCAAAAATGAAAAGTCTATCAATCATTTACTCAAGTCGTGTAATTTGAAACCTATGAATTGTATGCTTCTGCTGAAAAAAAAAATTTATTGTGTTGCAAAGCTGCTGTGTTGTATAGAATGAAAATAGTATTGCATGCTTTGTACAAACAGCAGTCTGCAAAGAAAGGAACTTTAGATGCTTTAAATAAAGCATAATGAATAGCTGCTGAAGGCATGTGTGATGAACTCAACATCACCACGGCATTGATTTACCCTGAACCCCACAGTCACATCCCAGCTGACCGCTTTATCACAACAACCCTAGACATGCCGTTTATTCCCGACTGAATTAAAATAACACAACAGCGAGGGTTATTTTCATCCCACTTGGCCTGTGATTGAGTGTTGAGTGTATTATGCAAGACCCCCGCAGAAGGTTTAGAGCATGACCGCATGAGTTTCTGGCATCTGCGCCGTCTGCCACGGTCTCTTAATAAAGAGACGAAGAGACAAAGGGCAGAAGTTCATCACCGCAGTCTCAGACTATTACTGTGACCCCGTGCCCATAGTTTATAACGAGCCACGATCATATGACAGACCAGCAGATCACATACACAGGCTCGCTGCATCCCCACTTCTGCTATTTTTATGCTCACTTGTTAAAGTTTGGAGTCATTAATGTAGGTTTAGGTTGGACTGGTAGTTCATATATATATATATATATATATATATATATTTGAGAGGGTGACTCTGATGTTATTGAGGAAAAGCAGCGGACTGGGTTATAATAATGCTCATGATGAACAGATATATGAGGATGCATGAAGAAAGAGGTCTTGAGTCACCAGAAATGACCTCATGTCTAATGGAGTGAGAAAGCAGCTAAACGCTCCTTGTTTGAAAGCTGGCTGGACCACAGGTTCAATGGGACATGGATCAAATCTTACGAGCGAGGACTGAACATGCACTCCTTTTGTGGTTTCCTTTCCTTTTCTTCAGTCAGAGTCTCTTTCTCCTATATTTGACAGATCAGGTTTCCGCATCTTTTGGAAACTCTTAAGTGTCGCAGCACTTTCACACATACAGCCATTTCCATCTGCATTTTTCCCTTTAGAGGTGAACGGTGTGCGACTAGATATGGGTCTTGGCATTTTGACAGAATAACATTGCTGGAAAAGTTCCATATTGATGCTACTGGCGAACAAAACCCAAAGCATTAATGGTTTGAGTTTTCATGAGGTTGAGGAGCTCATAGGATGAGTATTTGTGCAGATGCATTGTGTCTTTATAATGGTTTCAGGTGGTTTTGTAAACTTATTTTCAAGAAAATTTAAAGCAGGACATTTTTTTTTTTTTTTTGATCATGGAGTGCATGAAAATATATCCAAAATCTTTAATATATCAAAAATAAAATCGAATGTTTCGATTTATGTTTTGGAAATCGGTGTATTTAATTAGATAATGCCTCAATTGCATATTTAAACATAACATTTTAGCAAACTTGTAACACAAAACGATTTTGTAGATGTACTGTGATTAATCCGCTGGAGAAATATGGTGATTTTTAACCACATTCACTGTCTTGCCTTACAAATGTCATGTGGTGTAACCATCATGTAATAAGCAATATTAATAAAAGTAATAAGCAATTACACATTTTAATCCTTATTTTCAAATAATATTTAAAAAATAATAACTTTTACACTGAAAAGGGTTTATTTTTAATAAATTATTTATTTATAAATATGATTAAGTCTTTAGGGGAGTTGCACCACATCACATTTACAGCCTGAACTAATCTTTCCTTCTCATAAAAAAAAGGTTAAATAATCAGATATTTTAAGAGACTTATTAAGCTCGGCAGGGGTCGTCTCCATGACATCATTCCCTGTTTTATCGTTTGTTCTTTAATGCATGTTGGTCGCACCACATGAAAACCATTATCTACATTTTGGAAAGAAGTGTCAAATTCTGGGTAGATGAATGAAGGAGTTGATCAACAGATCCCGAAACAGTCTGAGATTCTAGATCTGTGGCGTAGCGGTTTAAAAGCCATTTCCTCTAAATGACATCACAGCGTTTTAACAGCACTGATGGTGCTGATGTGTAAATGGGACGCAAAAAAAAAAAAAAAAAAGGTATTGAAAGCTGTTAGAGGTGTGAACAGCAGAAAAGGTATTCTGGACGTTTTACTACAACTTATGAGGTTTTGTGCTTGGAAGTGACTGTAACATACAAGAATCAGGCACATGTGCTTCAATTGCTTAATAATATGTGTCCTCAATACAAACAGATCTGTTTGCTCGTGGGAGACAAGGGTTAAGCATTGAAGAAACAATGCTTTGTCTATCCACTGGAGTCATCATTCCCAAACACCATCGGCTGACTATTAAACCTTTTCATAAATATTTTGATCTCCCATCTGCGCTGACATTTTGCATGCGCACAAATGCAAAGTCCCACGTTTTCCACATTATCTCGGTTTCGGACTGTGGCACTAAATCAAACCTTATACAGTTAGCAAAGTTCTGGCACACTGTGGGATGCATTTCTGCTGCCCGGCACTTGTCAGTGTTTGCAGATGCTGCTGGACACTGACCTAAAGCAAACCTCGCTCTGTTTGCCGTCTCCAGCACAGATTCTCAAACATCCAACAGACACAGCAAATCATGAGCGAGACACAATAAAACCAGGGGGGACGGTAAAGTGCCAAAGAAAAGAGCTTGCAGCTTTTTTGCCACCTAAGCTTATATTTACAGGGAGAGCAATGATGAAGATTCTGCTGCAGAAAGAGGGCAGAAATCTTCCATTTCATTTGCATGCAAACACAAAATGAATGACAAGAGGGGGAAAATAGTTAAATAACTGTTAAGAGTACCACATGTTAAAATACTAAGATAAAAAGAGACGTCAAACCTGCAGAAGAGGAGAGTGGGAAGGTTGCAGTATATAGAGGCACAGCAGGAAAGTGAAGAAGCAGAAAAGAAACCCTTGCCTTAACCTTTGCCACAGCAGCCGGCATTGTCACAGGACACACACACACAGACAGACAGACTCACAGTGGATCATATGCTAGTGAAGAGCTCACTCTTACCTGGCTGGGATGGTAGACAGCAGGACAGGGTTTGTGAAGATGTGCACTACAGATCAAGACACCTCACTTTCATGCTCTCTTTCCCCTCCTCTCTTTTTGCTTTCCTCTCTCTCTCCTCCCATTCTTCACCCCCACCTCTCCATGTATGGGCATGCACACACACACACACACACATACACACACGGTCCTCTGCTTTGATCTCTTTCTTTTCTTCTCCTGTGAGATCACAGACTGTGTAAATGGAAGTTGATGTGTTCACATATGAACTTGATCCGGTAACCTCTCATCTAATAGTCTATAGCTGTGGATTTCTGTTTGTCCCAGCTTAACTTTGTAATACAAGAATGCCATTTGTTTGTCGCTTCTCCTGGAAAGTGTAAACATTTATCTGTGGCTCTGTTTGTTTTCTGAAGCTAGCCTGACACAGCAACAGCTCAGCCAATGGTGTGAGTTTGGGGCGGGGCTCTCTGTTTGTTCTACCAATGGTAAAGGAGGGGGAGGGTCGGGGAAACCTGTTTAACAACAGTCATCGGCTGCATGCAAGTATGCACACTTCTCTACTAGTAGTTGAAAAATGGTGTGAAAAAAAACATAAAAATTCACAGTATTTATTAAATAGGAGACAATTATATGGATGACCTAATACTTACAGTGAGATTCTGAATACTTAACAATTCACATATTAAATAAATAATCCATATACCGATTGTGTCTGAAAGCCAAAAAAAATGCCTCCTCTGTAGGCAGAATATGGGGAAGGCAACAAGAAGTCTGAATACAGTAATCATCATGTCACATGCGGTCTACTGAGATACCTTCATCCAAGCTTGCTCTATTTTTGTTGTAGATCATTAAACTTTTATGCTGCCTCAGAAGTCTGTTCGAAATCAGTTTCAGGATTTACCTTCACGAAAAAGCTGCCTGCAAGTCATTGACAATGAAAAACCGTTTTCAAACAGGTTTCCCTAACACTTCCTTAATTTGTCATTGGTCAGATGAACAGAGAGCTCCGCCCTAAACTCACACCATTGGTTAAGCAATTATAGCCATGTCAGTCTGCTCATATAAACTGATGTTACAGCAATGGAGTGTGGAAATCAGCCTAAAGATTACTTCTTGTTGAGTCTGTATTTTAAACAGAAATGGTAAAATGGCATGGAGTGGTACCCTGGATTTATAATTTGGCAGTACAACCGTTGGACAGAAGTATACTGTATATAAAACCTTCCACTACTTCAGTTTATAGGTCAGTCCATCCAGCACCATGCAAAACTTACCAGCACAATGCCAGAGCTTAGCTTTGGATTCGCTAAGGTGATCGGATTTGAAACTGAAAGGATTTGAATCCCTTCAGTTTCAGTGAACATCCAGTCGCTTATAGAAAACAGCCCTAATTCCCTCTGTGAGCCTCATAATTCACTCCATATATCATATCAGTAGCACATACACATATCAGAGACATGACATTCAACACTTGTTATTATAAGGGTTGATACTTGAGCAATAACAATAGGGTTAATTGCTTTAGCAATACTGCGCTGGTCTACAGCAGCTCGCACACTTGCACAAGAGGCTTTAGCACAGGAAGAATGGCTTTCCTGATAACACACTCATAGAAGGGAATGACATCTGGGAATTATCTGGTTAGAAAGCAGTCAGTCCCTGTGAGAGCTCACGTCAGTCCAGCATAAGACATTTGTCACTGATTTTCCCGTCACACTAACAGCAACACAGCTGAAAGCCAAGAGGTTTTACCAGTCCCCATAAATCAAGGTTGGCATTTGCAGGAAAAGTCCAATGTAAACGCATCTATTCATCAAATTTGGTAATGTGTATTGCGTCCGGTGAAGGCAGTCATCACTTCATCAGAGGCCAGACTCAACGGTGAATGGTTAAACGGTTGTTTAAAATTGACATTGCCGTGGAAGGGATTGGACCCCAGAAAGTGATTGGTTTCAGTCTCAGTGAGTGTTATGTACGCTCTTGAGCACACTGACCCTAACGTGAACCTCTCTTGGTCAAAAGCCTTTAATAAATCTTCCAGTGGACAGGCTGATGAAAAAGAGCTGATGAGACCAGGAATGTACTAGAAACTTTGTTTAGCGTTTCCACAAGTGTTGCAAGTGCTTCCAAAAAACTTGGAGATCTATTTGCCAATATTTCACTAGTATACCAAATTTGCTAGGGTTTCTCTGTAGGTATTTATTTGTCTTGTCTGTTCATTTTGAATAATTGGGGTTATGAAATTCAAACGTTTTTTTTTTAATCAATTTTGGGTAAAGAGTGACGTCAGCGAAATGAGCTCATGCTCAGTCGTCTAAACACAATAAAACAAATTTAGGATCAAAAAGGCCGTTTCTGGTTCAGTATATCAAGCGCGGCTGTCTACTGCTTCAGCAGCTCACTTTTTCCCTGCCAACTTGACGTCATTTTGTGGGATTGCGTGGAGATACCATGTCAAATAAAGTGGCAATGACTCGGAGACGATCATCTGTAGAGAAAACATTTACATGGGGACCGAGTGGAGTATAAACAGTCATTCTCTGCTGAACGCCTCCCATAAACAGTGGAGTCTAGTTTTACGTCTTGTCTGAGGGAAACCGTTTTAGACATAATATATGGTCACCTTCTCGTCCCAGCGCAGATGTACGGTACAGCATCTGGGTCACTGGTGCTCAAACACACACCTAATGCACTACACAACATGAGTTTTCAATTAAATTCAACTGAAATTACAGTTAATGTGGAAAAAATGGGTAAGAAATTAAGTTGTTGTTTTTTTACCCCACATAACCCAAATGTAATTGTGGTGAATGTGGAACAAGCTAATCTGCTTGTCAAATGAAAAACTGATTTACACACCATTTTACTCAACAGAGGAAGCCATTATTATATTTTTTTTTTTTTGTAAAAGCTACACCGTTTTTCCAAAATAGCTCATTTAGACAGGAGCTTCCTTCATTTACGAGACATAAAGAATGTTTACTGCCAAACCTTTATGGTAAACATACACTCGGCTTTCAACAAACAAACCGAAACGGCACGAACAACAGGCGCCACACTATTTAACATACTACATAAACCATTTATGCACTGAGCTAAACGGATTACAACAGGACTTAATATGTGGCAGAGAGTGTTTCTCAGACATTTGGTAACAATTTGGGCTTGAGCAGAGGTAGGGGGTGTATGCCCTGAACACCTCATTAACCTGATTGGCAACACATCAGCAGCTGGGGACATTAGCTGATAAACAAGCACCAGGACACATTCTGAGGGAGAACCCTGCTAAAAATACACCGCTAAATACTTTCCTCTCTCTAATCACCTCAAACTGTGCTTTTCTTTTCCCTACAGCCAAAGATGTTGTATGAACTCAAAACCGCTAACACCTGAAGTCTGGAAAACTTGTGTTATGAGTGAACATTTCAAATAAACCTGGCAACAGAAACTCAAGCTGACATTTCTTTCTTCATTAATGTTTCTGGTTTTATTACGAGTGATTCTTCTATCAAGCATAAATGTGAACCTGGAGCACAAAACCAGTCTTAAAAAAAACATTGCATGGGTCAAAATTATTGATTTTGCATTTATGCCAAAAATCATTAGGATATTAAGTAAAGATCATGTTCCATGAACATATTTTGAAAACTTCCTACCGTGAATATATTGAAATGTAATTTTTGATCAGTAATATGCATTGCTAATTATTCATTTGGACCGTTTCAAAGGCGATTTTCTCAGTTTTTAGATTTTTTGCACCCTCAGATTCCAGATATTCAAATAGTTGTATCTCAGGTAAATATTGTTTGATCCTAATAAACCGTACATCAATGGAAGGCATATTTATTCAGCTATCATATGACACATACACATCTCCATTAAAAAAAAAAAGACTGGTTTTGTGGTCCAGGGTCACAGATATCTATCAATACATTGATAAATTTGTCTTTAAAAAATTAAGTTCTTTTGACTCAAAATTGATTCAAAAGTTTGGGGTCAATAAGATTTGTTCATTTTTTTTTTTAAAGTCTTATCCACTTATCCAGTCTTCAGTGTCACGTTATCCTTCAGAAATCATTCTAATATGCTGATTTGCTGCTCAAGAAACATTTCATATCAAATTTGAAAATGGGAAACAGATTTTCTAGAACGGTTTATTTAATAGTGTTCAAAAGAAGAGAATTAAAAAAAAAAAAGACTGACCCCAAACTTTTGAATAGTATGCCACATTACAGAAGCTGCAAATAAACTAAAATAAAAAGACATGTCAGAAAAGAGTAAGCAACCAAGGGTTTAATCTTTAGGATTTTATTAAAATACCTTGTGGAATTTACCATCACAAACATGATTGTTTTCTAATAAAAAAAGTAAACAAAAACAAAAGTAAAGCTTAAGAGCCTAGGTACAGGTTTTGTGTTTCTTTTTTTTGTGGTTTTTACTTTTTTGCAGTCTGGTGATGGGGAGAAAGAGAGAGAGAAAAAAAAAAAGTCAATTCACAACAAAAAGAGAAAGGAATAAAAAGTTCACATGTTGTAAAAATACATTTCCCAACTTCAACGTTACACGCGGTTCTATTAAAACATTCATTCTTCTGTTGTTAGGTGTCAGTGCGACAAATACGCAAAAAGAAAGTGAGGAGAGAGCGATAGAAAGGAGAGAGATCACAGAGAGACACTCACTGCTGAAAGACGGCCTGTGTGAGAGAGAGCTCTGGAGATCTACAACGTGACCTTCATTGGGATGGAGGAAGAGTAACTGACGGCTGTGGGACGTGTGTGTATTTGAACCCTGAGAGAGAAACCGACCGCTGCGAGTCCATGTCTGTGCTCTCCAGCTCTAGATTTAAACACATCGCCGGCTCCTGAAAGGGTCTTTCATAGTGCCGGACCATTTCACACCTCAAAGTGAAAGCCATGTGTGTTCTCCAGAAACATGAGCAACACACGGCTAAAGAAAACAGCCTCCTCTCTCTTGCATGTGTGTTTGCGGGGAAAAGACGAGAGGTCGGGGGTCCCACCACAATCTATGACATTAAGGGGAGCACAGGACGAAGACGGCCTTCAGACGGGAAACTGAGGGTGAAAGTATCGAACAAGACTCATCTTGAAATGTTTCAATATAACACGTTGAACACTGAATGACACAAACTAGATCAAAACGTCTCGTTTCTTGGTTTTAACACATAGTGCACATCTCATACCAAAGCTGGATGATGCTGATGGCAAAGAAACACCACGATAATGCTAGAAGAAACTCGAAAAACATTGAAAAACGCTGTAGTACAGAGAAACTTTAGGGTCTTGAGAATAAAGGGCATCACTTCAGTCTAGGAAAAGCTGCGACATCAACACGTGGCCAATGGGGACGCGAGTGGGAGGGGCCTGATAGGTTCGAACATCTCATTATCATGCATTAAATCCACCGTTAGGGACACTTACGACGGCGATCAAAAACGGCCTGTTTGCAGCTAGCAAGACTTTCAAACCTCCTCCGTTTATTAGCATACATCTCGACGAAGCAAGAAACTGTGCTCCTTTAGACAAAGAACTACAAAAATCACAGATCAAGGACTTCCTAAAGCTAAAGCCTGAGTTTCAATCTACGTCTAAATGAAACAATACAACAGACATCCTATGCTTGGAGGAAGAAAACAAACCGGCTTCATTTTGTCATTTGCGAATAACTGATGCACTGGATAAGCAGTCGCACACAGTCACATACATGCAGACGCATACACACCCCTTCAGAAATAGAACCTATCATCTAAAAAAAAGCTGTACAAAGCGAGAAAGATTTGAGCATACATTCAATATCTGTTACTGAGGTACTAGAAAGGCCTTTATCTTCCCGAGACACTCTTTGGAAAGCAACCAGCGTTCCAGTGACCCAGCTTTTACATTCTTTCCACCTTATCTCCTGTGCTCTAAACGGTGAAGACGCAAGAGAAAACGAAGGCTGAGATCATAGAAGACAGCCGACTCTGGGTAAATGACCTGCTTTAACCCGTCCTGAGAATCTGGAAGAGTGTCGTCGATGAGCGACAGATGGTGCGGCCCACAACAGGTCTGTCTGAATCTCTTCTAAACCTTCACGAGGCTCTCTGTGCAAGAAACGGCTGAGCAGGGATGAATCAATCAGCCGTGAACCTGAGGGGGATGTGAGTCGTCGCCACCTGCTGGCCTTCAATGGTACTGCAGCCTCCAGAACACAGCTCGGCTGAAGGTCGGTTTGTTTGTCAGGCCGGTATGAAAACATGTTAAGAGTTTAAGTGCCTTGTGGGGAGGAGGAAGGGCCGGACGGGACGGGCGGATGCGCTACACAGTGATTTTATGGGAACTGATGGAGGACAAGTGGGCGAAGGGTGGACAAGCGTGCCTCGCCGGGTCACAAAGAGAAGGCCTAATCGGAAAAAGGAGGCACAAGGAGGAAGTACAGCAAGAGATAATCCAGGACAGAGAGAAGATATGGAAAACAAGGCAAATAACCGTTTTTCAAACGGCTACGAATTAAAAAAGGTGCCAATGTTACCAGCTTAGCTATGGTGGATCTCAGTATGAGCCAAGCGGAGGTCAATGTCGCACGCAAACATTGTGAAATGAGCCTCTTTTGTCTTTTAGAAGGTAGGTTTAAGGTGTGTCTCAAACCAGCAATGTTATACACCGCATAAATATGGCTTTGTTTGAAACTTTCATTTATGAAGCTGGCTGCCTGTGAGTGATTTCCCATCATCATCATCATCAAGCGGTTCACAAAGCAGCACACAAAATAAAATGAATGCGGCCATCACAGGACGATGGAATCTCACGTATGACACTTACGCAGACCTCAGGCGTTACGGACGCTGTAAATCTTGTGACTTAAGTGGAGCGCGTGATTTAACCCCCAACAGCTCTGGGGGTGAAGCTCTCGTGGCTCCTGCAGAAGAGAGAGAGAGAGAGAAACCGGACAACTCTAGAAGATGCCTTCCACATGAAGAGAGAGTGAGAGGAACGTGAAACATCTGAGCTCTTCCCATGGACTGTTACTCTTAGCCACGGGGCACAACCTTTAGCCTTGATCTCTGTTATCGAACACCAGCCGTGAAATAAATCGCTGCTGGCTGCTGAATTGAATCAAAGACGTCAGCCAGCTGCTACTGTGTTTGGATGATCACACGTTTGCTAAGATGGGACAGGTTGAGAGGGTTTTACAAATGTATGCTAGGAGGAGAATGGGCAGGGGACTAAGGAATAAAAAAACAAGGTCCATTTGTTTATTTCCACGCTGTTAAAACGGAAAAGAAAAGAACAGAAATGTAAGAAACACTACTCGGAAAACAAACTCCAACAAAGCAAAGGAACTGGGATTTCGTCGCGTAGAAATAGTGTGTATCAACCCAATTATTGAATCCTTGAGAGAAGTTATTGCTTTCTGCCAAAGTATACAACAGAGGATACAGCGAGTGGAAATAAGGGGTACGTTCGGGGTAGAGGGTTTCACTCCTGGGTTTGTACACATGTTCTGTTGGACTGGGGTGACCCAAGGTCACATCGAAAGCAGGGGTGTCAGTCCCCCCCGGGTGAGGTGAAAGGGCATCGATCAGGGCAAAGATGGAATGTGCTGGGATGCTATTGGTCGGAGGGGATGTCTCTGTCCGCCTCGGCCTTGGAGGGCTGCCCGGGCGACGGGGTGTGAGGCGGATGTGAGACTGGGGCGATGGCGTGGGCCAGGGGCAGAGATCCAGCCACAATGCCCTCCACTCCTGCCCCGGCTCCAGGCAGCCCGCCCGCTGCTACACCAATCAGCCCTGCTGGGAACCTACAAGACAGACACAGTCATGTTTTCACTTTCTCAAATACATCAGATACACCAACAGCAGTCAGGAGGGAGGTGTAGTTACCTATAGGCTGCAGCTCCGTTGAGTTCAGAGTGCACGGTGGTGGCCTCCATAGACGGCCACTGAGAGGCGGCCATCAAATACTCCTTATTCACACAGTTCTTCAGACTGTCTGGGATACGACCTGCGCGCACACACACACACACACACACACACACACACACACAAGAGCACGGTGTCACAGACGAACACTGCCACCTTGGCAAAAACAAGCTGCACAGCTCAATCAGAACTGCACGTGAATACTTAAATGTGTTCGAGTACCCTGGCATGCTTCGCAACACTTATTACAGAGTAAACAATATGTAAAGAAAATAAACAAATACAGGTTTTCTGACCAGTGATGGCTCTGCGCACCTCCCGCGCCGCCTCCTCTCTGGCCTCGATGGAGGCCTGTTCACTGTACCAGGATGTGTGTGGGGTACAGATAAGATTTGGGGCATCCTTTAGTGGGCCCTGAGAGAAACTGGAGAAGAAAACATGTCAAACGTGTCATGATACAAAAAAAAAAAAAACTGAGGGCGTTGACAGGCCAATTGTAGCCACTGTAGTTTAGTGGAACTATATACCAGTAACACGTCATAAAAACAATGAAAGCAAACGGCAAAATTGAGTCCCTCACCTGAAGGGCTCTGTCTCATGGACGTCCAGGGCTGCTCCTCGTATCCTGCCCTCTTTCAGAGCCTGGGCCAGAGCTTTCTCATCCACCAGACCGCCACGCGCCGTGTTCACCAGGAAAGCCCCCTGACGCATCTACAAATAAAAGCATTGATAGATATTAAAAGGAAGCCTAGAGAAGAGTTCTCTGTTCCTTTCCACATCAGTCTCCTGAAACCAAAGGGGCTCTTTTTACAGCAAGCGGTTCTGAACTCAAATAAAGTGCGTTTCCAATCTAGCAGCAACTGCAGATAAGTAAAAACACTGTTCGCTTCACGTTGTCACTATATTTGCTCCCTTTAGAGTCTTTATCTGTGGCAGAGAGATTGTGGTTTTAGTTGTATAAACCCAAGTTCAGAAAACAGCTCTCACATGAAGCCAGTGAATCAAACTCTGATGTCAAACAGAGCCGGGTTCACACCAAAAGCAGTCGGGGAACCGAAGCGCACCTGTTTGATGGTGAAGTCGTTGATGAGGTGGTGGTTGTGCTCGTTGAGGCTGCAGTGTAGCGACACACAGTCCGAGTGGATGAGCAGGTCCTGTAGTGTGGCCATGCGCTGGAGCCCTAGTGACCGCTCCACCCCATCCGGCAGGTACGGGTCATAGAAGATCACTCCAAACCCAAAGGCCTTCGCCCTCAGAGCAACCGCTTGACCAACACGACCTGAAAACAGAAAACACAAGTTTGGACCACATTACTAACCTCAAATCAGTTCAAACCTGAGATTAGACTGAGCTTCTCACTGATGATGCATTTTAAAACAAGACATCCCATGTAAATTGGGATAAAAAAAAAATTTTATAATAAAAAAAAAAAGATAACGCCATAAACCCTAAGCTGATTGATTACATTAAGAACTGCAAGCTTTTTTTTTTTTTTTTGCATTACGTGTTTTCTAAAATGTTGGGTTTAAATATGAAAATGACATCATCTTATTAAAGATGCATTAATTAGCATTAATTTCCAGAACAGAAATACGAGCATTGGATGAAGCCAGGTTCTAAATTGATGTTTTATTTTACTGACATACTATAGTAATTAGAAAATGCTGCTGAATAATACTGTGAATAAAAAAATGACAATGATTTTAAGAATATAATGTATAAAATCAGGCAAATTATATGAACAGTGTGCGGTCAAATCGATTAAATCACATTCAAAATAAAATTTTGTTTACATAATGTGCGTGTGTACTGTGAGGGATGTGACAGTATGGGATTTTTTTTCTACCGTGGTGAAGAAGCAACGGTTTATCGGTTTATCACCCCGTTTATCACCCCACACCCCACTGCAGAAATCGTCAATGACTTTAGATTAAGAACGCATTCAGCTTGGAAATGAATAGTAATGGTCTTTACTATTAAAACAGCAAATTATCAATATTTTCAAAATATTTATTTCTATAACTGTTTTTTTTTCGATATCTTTTGAGTTTAGTAGGAATCATGGAATTGTTTTTGTCTTAGTTTGTAACGCATCCTTTGTACAATAAACTATAAAAGAATAAAAATCTGAGAAAGCTGCAGAAAGAACAAGCCGAGCTCAACCATGCTCAGTTCTGGGGAGTTGTGCTAAACAACATGTTATTTCTTTAGACATCGTCTTTCGGGTAACAGTCCGTGGATATAAACGCACTTGTCCAAAGACAACTGGTTAAAACTTTGAATAATATGAATTAGGCTACATTCATAACAACAACAACCTTTTTCAAAGTGCAACATAAAAAACGAACACTTTAGGCTAGTTTAACCTAGCTAAAATGTAGATCTCTTTCCAGTACTGAAAGAGAGAGAGATAACAAATGTAGTCTACACAAAAACTGCATTTGTCATTTCCTCAGTCTGGTCCAGAATCAAATTAGTTTTACATTTTGCCATCAACAATAGGGAATCGTGTCGCAGAGGGAAAAAAATAGAAGAGAAAGAAAAAGACATGTCACTTTTACAAGCAAAATGTGAACAAAACCATTGGCTTGAAGCTATTGCAAAATTAAATCACTTATTAACCAAACAATTTACCATCCCTGAGAAGAATGTCCTGCGTCAGACTTGCCTTTAAAACATTTAAAGGAGCCATTGGCTCCTATAAGAAAAAATAATTTCTTATAATAATTTCAAATATTTTTTTTAGGTGCCACAGAATAAACATGTTTCATTATTAGTATTTTTTACATTTTAACATTTCAATCTTACAGTCACGTATTTACATCTCATCTTTTCTTGACTTTATTACCATTTTAATCCATCTTATAGATGACCTGGGAACTAATGTTCACTAAAAGTGGGAACTAAATGTCTTTTCCAACTCGAAATATACAGTCACTAAGAATTGTTTATTATCTGTGCCAATATCATGGACCATAAGCATCTCTTGGCGTGTAGTTTGGCCTCCTCCTCGATGCATCCTGGAAATGTTGTCATAGTCTTAAAAATAAAGGTCCTTGACGATGCCATAGAAGAACCTTTTATATCTAAATTGTTTCATATAAAAACCTTTAACATCTGAAGAACCTTTATGTTTCACAAAATGTTCTTTGTGGTGAAAGAAAGTTCCTCAGATTATAAAAAAAAGGTCATAAAGAGATGGTTCTTTGTGGAACCAAAAATGGTTCTTTGAAGAACCTTTTATGCAACCTTTATTTTTAATAGTGTATGTCCTTCTCACTTTCAGCCTGTTCTTCTTCTTTAGTCAAATGCAATTTTATAGGAGAAGAATCATGTAGACAAAAAAGCAATAGCGCATAAATACAGCAAAAAATATATGCTTCTCTGTATAATTTTTTTTCTAGCTGACTGATGAGCTTATGGACACCGAATGGGTATTGAGATGAATGTATATTGAGATGAATGTATATTATGTTGCAATGTTAACAAGCTTTACACGTTTTCCGCATTAAAGAGTGTCAAAAATGTATTTATTGTTTGAATTTCGTTATGAATTTTGAATAATTTTAAAGCTGATACTTTATTAATTATAAAGTAACAAAGATTTTTGCGATTACTGGATGGCAAATGCGCTTCAAATAATGAAGTTCACACATTAACAGAACGCAGCATAGACTAAGAACTTGTTAAGAAGCCATATGAGGAATGATTATAAACGAGAATTGTTCACGATTTTGCCAAGATACACACTACCTGTTGTAGTTTGTTCAAGTTGTGCACGAAATAAACAGTTTTTCTACACTTTCTCTTCAAGTCTCCATCATCTCTCTCGCGCTGCTCAACAGAGCGGTGTTTATCAGGTGTGTGTCAGCGCTGCTGTGAGGCAGAGATGAGGATTGTTTGAAACTCTTTTTCCACTAAAACTTTGATGGGCATCGCCTCAGTTTAATGCACGAACATAAAAGATGTGATAGCAAAACAATCAGGACATTTTTTTGAAGTGATAATACATGTAAAGCCATGGGTCAAGTTGTCAGTGGTGATCTCAGCAAAACACTCGCAAATTAATATTTATGTTTTAGTGGCAGTTTGGAGCCCTGAAAGTGCAGATATGCTGTTCTGAAAGGACGTCAGGAACAAGATATTGTTAGACTGCCTGCTCCCGTTCAAATTACACCTGATTTACCGACCGCTACCGTGTTTTACTCTGGAGTTTAGTGTATTTTGGATGTTTTATTTCAACTAGTCCAGGGGTAGGTAACGTCGGTTCTGGAGTGTCCTGCAGGGTTTAGCTCCGATCCTGAAGAAAAACCTCACTTGTTTGTAGCCTTAGCTTAATCTTGATTAGGTAGTTCAGGTGTCTTTGATTGGGTTTAGAGCTAACCTCTGCAGGACAGCGGCACTCCAGGACCGATGTTGCCTTTCCCTGAACTACTCTGAAACCACACATTATGAAAACTGCAGCTTTTTAATCCAATATGTATAAAAAAATACATAATTTCTTGAGATTGTGAGCTCAGTTTGCTGCAGCTTGTCACATTTTATATTAAGTAATTTTATTCTAGTTACATGTATAGAAGTTTTAGCTTTCGCCTTAATCTGATTCTTTGAGCCCCGAGTAAAATACGTCAGGACTCACCCAGTCCAATGATGCCCAATGTTTCCCCTCGAATGCGCGCTGCGCCTCCTGCCACCTCCCGGATCTGCTCCACGCTGGAGGCGCGGGTGCCCTCGCGCAGAGCCTGATGCATCCAGGTGACGCGGCGGTACAGATTCAGAATTAGACACATTGAGGTGTCTGCCGTCTCCTCCACAGACGAGGCTGGCACATTACACACTGCTATACCTGTTTAAGACAAAGAACCGAATCAAACAGTCAGTTTGACCTCAACTCATTCAGTCAAACACAATCATTTCACAACACAGGAACCAATCTCACCCAGCTCTGCTGCAGCTTTTATATCAACATTGTCAAACCCACTGCCAATCCTCACAATGACCCGAAGACCTTTAAACTTGTCCAGGTCGTCTCGCGAGAGCGTGATGGTGTGGTAGAGCAAAGCAGCAACAGCCTCGTTTAAGACCTGCAGAGTCAAAAAAACCTATGAAACGCACTGTATAAAGGCTTGAGATATGGGCTCAACCTGTGACATTACCTTCTCGTGGATCTCCTGGGTGGACTGGGCATCACAGAAGGCCACGGTGGCCACGTCCTTCAGGATGGGCATCTCCACCGTACAGTCCCGGCCATCCAGCAGCGCCACCAGAGGACGAGGGTGCATGGGGCCATTGAGGATGGGTGGTCGAATGCCTGCAGGACACCAAGAAGAACCTTCATTAAATCATGTTTTTACTTGGGGAACTTAATTTGTTCAAATGCCCACAATTCTGGTCATCTCACAAAACGCCAGATTTTTGTTTTTTTTAAAACCCCCTTGGCTTCTGGATGCTAGTCATGTTAATAAACAACAGCAGCATCTGCCATCATCTGCAACCAAGATGACATTTACTTCAAGGTTCATTAAATCAGATTAGGTGCTACGTATAATCGGTTGACTGACTTTAAAGGCCTTTCAGATTCCTCAAAGCAAAGCTAGCCAACGGTTAAGCAGCATTCAATAAACTCACTCACATGAGAGCAAAAACCAAATATTTCCAAGGCTTTTTTCAAGACTATCAGCACTTCTACCAAATACATCAACAAAAACCTGTATCATTTGACTCCAAACTATTGCGATGCCACCGAGAATTTCATCTTGAATGTAAGATGCCTCAAATTCCAGGAAACAATTTTATGATTGTTACGACTATGAGGCGAGGCAAGACAACAGCTCCTAATAACTCCAGGGTCCACCCCAACCCCCCCAACCTGACAAACGAAAGTGTGAGCATGGGACAGAGAGAGGAAAGGGGGCAGGGAGTCTTCACATGACTCATAATGACCTACATTCAGCAGATTGGAGGCTAAATGATCTTTGTCTTCATCCTACGAAACCATCACTAACCACTTAAAGTCTAATACATTAGATACAAAAAGCTTTCAATGAAATATAGAACGAAGGGATAGTTCATCCAAAAATGTAAATTCTCTCATCGTTTACATTTACACCTGCATTCTCAATCACTTTTTTTTTTTTGTGGTAAAATAACTATTTTCTATTCATGGTGATATTACTACAATAACAAAACACCCAGGTTTAATGTTACATAACCATCAACACATTCAGAATATTAATTGTAATATCCAATTTAAAAGCAGCTGCTTGAAATATGTTGAGGAAAGTTTAACGTGATGATCTGCAGATATCAGTTTTCTGTACCGACCATTAAAAGTTCAGTTATTTGGCCCATTTATTAGACCACTAAAGGTCTAAATTGACCTTTCATACACCCCTAAGAAACATGTTTGATCAAGTGTGTAGTGGTCCATTTTGAGTAGATTATTTGAACGTGCCTAATAAGAACCTGCCACTAAAAGATGCATCTCTGCACATTAAAGCACTGTTGTCTATTGTATACACTTTCTAGATTGAGTGCGAGATGCAGACAAAATTGTTGGCAACACAGCATAAAAGCCAATGAGACAATGTAATACAGAATCATTACAAGACAGAAGGACAAATTAAAGAAAATTGGTCCTACAGACCAAAAAACTATTTTAACAAACATCCTTCCTTCTCCCAAAGCAGCACTGTCTGTATTCACTACAGTGCACATGTGAAAGCAAGTATTTCGCTTTTTTTGTAAATGGCTGCACATTCTTTCAAAACAGCTGGGTGAAAAGCTGATATGTCAGACGATGGATGGGGAACTTCTGCCTGTTCCAGCCAAACACAGTACAACATTTCTGAGCAAGCAATAGAACTTAATTGATCCGTGTCATCAGATTCCCATATTGCATCAGGATGCTTTGTGCAGCACGATCATTAAACTATTACATAAACAGTGCTACAATCTGCAAAATTCACCAGGGCTTTCCCAAAACTGGCCTTTTTAAGAGACGTAATTCAGAAGCTGCACATACCAGAAATAACCAGGTGTGATGATTTTACTCATCATATAATTATGATCTCATTATCACACTCGTCTAATAAAAGCAATGGGGAAAAGGGTGTTAAACCATTCATCCAAGAACTCACAAATCCCAAAACCTATTTTGACTAAACAATGCTTATTTAAAACCGAATGTGACGATGATCTGAACAGCCATGTTACATTCTATTGGCCCCCCTTCCATCACTGACAGGTGTTGCTGCACTGGCGGATGAGATGGGGGTGGGGTAAGATGCCTCTGTGATGTTCACTAAAACCCACACTCGTGCGATCACTCCTGTGCATGGAGAATGATTAAGGAGCGATCCGTGATGAGGTCTTAGACAAATATTTGCACTCTTTTCCTGCAAATCAGTGCAGTGTGCAAAAGCATACATTGCGTGGTGGCGGTAAAAGCGCACTGGGCAGGCAGAACAAACACATAATACATAAAACAGGCAAGGGGAGGACGAATAAAACGGCGGAGCTGCAGAATTCAGAGTCCACTGTGCTTTCGTAAAGGAACAATGCAAACACTTATTGCTGTAGGGTCACGGTGAGAGCGGCGCTGAGAGCACAGATGCCGTGCGTTGAGTCTGCGCCAGGATGCATGAGAAAGAGAGAGAGGGCCGCAACACAAGCATGGCCATGCAAACAATGCCATTCATTCAGTGTTCATTTCTCCTCCGCTTCACCCCCCTCGCTCTCCCTGCCTCGCCGTTTCACCCCCCACATGGTCCTCACAGGCACACACGGACTCAAGGAGCGGGGGGGAAGGGTGGGGGGATGATAATACAGCTGCACCACACCCTGCCTCCTGCCTGGCCAACACACACACACATATACACACACGCTCAAGCTGCAGGGACATGCATAAGACGCGGCAAAAAAGAAAACTACGCCTGTTTCTGACTCCACACCCATGTGAATTACTGCATCTTCGAGGTGACGCGCACACACACACACCAAACAGGTACACGTAGGTCCAAACCTTGCATCATGAAATCCACACGCCTGTCTTCTCTCCCCTCCTCTCCTTCTATCGCTCGCGCGCGCTCTCTCTCTCTCTCCACCCTTTACAATCAATCTCAGGCTGTTTTTGCCTGGCAGACTCCCATCTCCCATGTCATCCACACTGGCTCCTCCCCCACGGCAGCGGTCCAATCAGAGGCCTTGGGCTTGAGTGCTGGCCAACCAGCACAAACCTCCACTCATTGGCAAGCAGCACTAGAGGCAGTTAGGCAGTTGTCGTTTTTTTAAAGAGACAATCTCATTCTGCTCGCATCTACATGACCCCGCTCTTCTGAAGAAACCGCTCCGTTATCTTCTCCACCCGCCCCCTCCGCTCTCTCTTTTGCTGTCACTTGGATGAATATCGTAGCCCTCTGCAGCTGTAGCCATAGAACTGACTTTAATTATCTGGAAAATAATCTTGCCTGTCCTTTTTTTTTTTTTTTTTTTTGCAATGTAAAAAATTTGTCTCTGAGCAAATGACACACTAAATATTCTCACATGATTTTTATCTGCATACAAAAACGACCTGCTTTGCTTAATAGAAAGGTTTGACCCGAGGCAACAGCTGATGAGACTTGCAACAGACAGTAAAGCTGCCGCTTACCATTTCTATGTAAATTGCTTAACGGCACATAACACTCTCCCTATATAAATTAGCTTTTAAAATGCCACAATTACGCAATAAGATCCAAGAGGCTGTGCCATATGGTTAGCACTGTCATTGGAAAGGGCAGCAAGTGTGCTAAGGTTGGAAACTGAGAAGCATTTCCATTTTTTATTTTGCTCTGTAATGACTGGCTATATTCTTGCTTTCAGTAAATGCTTAATTCTCATCTTTAAATACAGCACAGCATTTAAGACCTCACTGCTTTTATAAATTGGTTACCAATAATACCAACTGTTGCAAATAAATTGGTTACCGCAATAAAACTATTAGGGACACAAATTAAAGCTCCTATGAAGCAAATTTATTAAGCATCATCTGACTGCCAGAACAAAGTAGTAACTGTTATAAGATCACAATGAAACGGAAGCGACAGATCTTTTCTTCTGCATTTTAATGTATACTTGAATGTGAGATAAAAATAAATAAATAATAATAATAATAGGGTGGGAACTTGGTTCTTGTTTTTTTTTTTTTATATGTATAGGCAGTTGAATTTAAGCTTACAAGAGCAAAGATTTTTTGCAGAAGAGAAATGACTGGAGAGTCCTGCAAATGTCTAAACATTTCCACTGGAAGATCCAGGCATTTTGATTACAGAATTAAACTAAGTAGGATTTCAAGTAATCATACGGCATGCTAAAAGATTTGATTTAACGGGTAATTTTCATGGCATTTAGATCAACTGCAAAGTTTAAACTACAAAGCATGTAATTGCATGTCAAATCTTGAAAATAACAAAAATTAATCACGATATGCAGTATAGAGAGATGTTTCCCAAATGGTCGTCAACCAATTGCAACTTGATGAAAACTTACAAACAGCGTGTTCAGTCAATCTTGATGTAATGCTAAATAGATAAGACATTTCACTGATCCGATCACACAACTACTACCAATCAAACACAGGGGCCATCAAATAAAGGGGGCCTATTTAAATTTAAGCAAGTCTAAAATCAACATCACATACATCTGTGGCATCATAGTTCCTCTTTGATGAATAGTCACACATGACAAAAACATAAAAGGGACTACAATATACAGCATGTTGATTCATTATAACATGCAGCCTGCCCCCTTTATTCATTACACACCTCCAAATGAGCATCTTTATGAGACTTGCCAAACCTAAAGAACTAGCTCTCCCTTGATTGTATTAAAGTGTCAAATGGACAGGAGCTCGGTTCATTCAGTTATGAACTATTCAATGAAGTACACACAAGCACTGGTGTTTAATAACAGCAGTGTGAGTGTTTGAGCGGTCTGTGTCTGCATACACAGACAGAAGGGGGAAAGATAGAGATAACAACCATATCACCCATCAATCACTCAGTGTTTACTAGTTCACTGACAGCACTGACAGTGCCAG